>NC_047082.1:900000-1179290 GCF_902459465.1 Asterias rubens
GTGCCTTCAATTATTTCAGTCTATTTTTTGCACTGTTCTTTCTCATTTATAAATTAGACCTAAGTACACAAATTCAGGGGTCTCCATCCAGGCAGCAAGCTTGCGTTAAGGAAACCTCCCCACTTAGTCTACTATGCTTGTTTTTCTCCTGTAATGTTATATTTTGTCATTTTAAATGATTGAGTGGAAATAAATTGAACTATAACTATGGCAGCCTGCCAAAGGTCTGGGAGAGTCAAGTTAAGACGTCTAAGCCTCGCTGGGCACTGGTTCCATTGGAGATAAAGAACAATGTTCCAGTTATCTCTACTCTAGAATGCAAAGGCCTCAGGTTGGAATCCCCCTTGTGGGTTTTCTTCCGCATAACTTACGGGGGATACGAGTGATAAGATCTTCTTATTTCAATTTGTTTTTCCTCTCACCAGATTTGAGTGTCTTAGGCTCCACGGTTACATTACTTGCATCTTGGCCAATATCTGTGTGTTGGCTGCCTGTTGCTATGGAACCCTAAAAATGGAGGGGGAAAAAACAAACAAAAATGAACATAATATAAACAGTTCTGAGTACACAGCTTGAGAAAGAGCTTATCAACTGGAAACGCAAACGCTGATTTGATCCAACCCTGGCCTCAGAGCTGCTTAAGCAGAAAATATTGCTTAACAATTGTCTGCTAAGCAGAAATGAGCAGGATACCAGTCACAAATTGTACATGTGACATGGTAGTTTAGCTGGTAATCTTGTTCTGGTACGCATAATTTTGTTGTGCTTAGCCACTTTTTTGTGCTTTAAGAGCTCTATGGAATTGGGCCAGAGTAAGCTCTGCTATTTGTTCTGTAGGACTCAAAAACCAGAGGTATCTATATAATTATTTTTTATTTTTTTATTTTTAATGATCAAACTTAACAAACCTCTACTTTTGTCGCAGACAGTTCCAAGTTTGAGCCCTTGTTGGTGGCATCTAGCGAGGAGGCGATCCGAGGTCCGGGGGACATGGATTCTGATGTGCCTCCTGTATGGTGTGGGGAACCAGGACCAGTGGTTCCCTGCTCTTCGCTATCGTCGAGTGGCTGTGATGATAAGAATAGTACAACTTACTTGACAAATGCAAAAACTGTGAAGACTTACTGGCCGCATAAGGTAAATATGCAAAAAAAAAATATTTGATTTGTGTACTTTTATGTTGTGGGAAACGTGAGCAAATTTGCTCCAACAAAGATGTAAACGGAGAACTAATTTGTTTTAAAGAAAATGTTCTATTTGAATCTACCCAAGGTAAAGACAAGCCTGTGAAGTCGTATTATTTTTTTCACAGCACACGGGGAAGCTTACAAAACACAATCAGACATAAGTGACACAGTCCTTCAATCCTTCTAGCATGAATTTTTACGATATTGCGTCAGTGGCAAACATATTTTCGCAATGCATCTTGGAAATTAAAAATTAGTGGCCACTAGTGTCGAAGTCACGACTATTTGAGGCGCGACACTTTGAGTAGTAAATTTCACTAGACGCCCAAAAGATCACCTAAAAGATAGAGTGTTTTTACCTGACTAGCCCTTGATGCTGAGGCCCCAGTGGTTCCACTGTAGCTACTGTGAGTATGAGAGATGACAGTGCTTGGTCTTGGTGTGGTGGGATCCTTTACTATATCTTCAGTTACATAGATCATTGCACAACCAATTAATGCCTCAAAGAACTCTAGAAATGTCATCTGGAAAAAAATAGCAAATCAAGTTGACTGATTGTTATTTATTTATTTTATTTTTTTCTTATCTTGTATCAGGGTCATAAACATTGTGGTCTTCTACATGGCCCAGAGTATAACAAAAACAACAACAACAACAACAACAAGAAAGATTTGTGATAAAATCCAACTCATAATACACTTCTTTATACATTAGATTTAAGGAGGGATTTCATAACTGAACTGAACTGAACTTATCTTAGATCTTGTCTTTGTACCACAAATTTCAAATCTCTTTTCAAAACTTATCTAGAGTTGAAACCAACGGTTCTTTTCAGAACCACCCCAGCTCATTAGAGATAGTCATTACATGGTGTTACTGCAAACCTTTCCATATAAAACTTCTCTTTTGTTACAGGTTTTCAAGGACTAGTTTTGTTATGTCTACCTTCTTGCGTTTTGTTTTGGGGTTTAACTGAGTCTTGAACACCCAGCAGGGTGGCTATGTGCGCATTAAAAGTCTTTCTTGTTATTATCATTACAATTTGTAATATCAGCACAAAGATGTTTTACCTCCAGCTCCAAGTTACATCCGTGAGAATCATACGCCCCTGGGTCATCGACTGACAGAACTTCCAAGATCCGTTTGGGAGTCAAGGTTTCGTTGATGAGCCGGTAGTCCTTCAGCATGTACAGGAATTCTCTCATCTTCAGAGTGGGCTCATAAGGAACATGCTGGTAAGGTTAGGGGGAGGGGTGAAAATGGAAAGATGAAAGTAGAAATCAACTTTAATTTGACAATGACTTAATCATCACTGAGTTTTCAAACTCTGGTGTTTCCGATAAGCAGAGTGTGTGTTCAAGTACCAATCGTGACGCCTGTATTACTTGTGAACTTGATGGTACAAAAGTGTGTATACGAGGAGTATTGGCTCTGCAATTCACAGAGCCTATGGTATTGTATGAACAATTTCATGTAGACATGCTCTAGGGTGCTGAACATGGAAATATGGACAACTTAAAAATAAGAAAATACAGATTTATAACAACGGGAGTAAAAATTCTTAAAAAGAAGGAATACCTTGTTTGTTGAGCAGACGGAGCAATATATTTCCCAGCATCGATCCATATACCCCAATGCATTGACAGCCCGTCTGGGTTCATAAAGGAACGTCCCTTGTACATCACAGGCAGCTGGGGTGATGTTATCCGTCATAGCTTTAGCAAGACACCATGAGAGCACCGTCCCACTCTCGCTCCTATAATGAATCAATAGACGCCATGTTAAGTCTTGGTCCTCATGTGAAATGGTTCAAATTATTGACTCCGGTCATGACACTTGTGTCCCTGAGCAAGACACTTGACTATAACTGCTTCTCTCCACCCAGCATGCCCAGGAGTAAATGGGTACCTGTGAGGGCAGAGATGGTTCTTGTGATTGATTTAGCTTAGTGTGCTACATACTTGGCAGCAAAGGCTGTATAGGGGCCTACTCCCCAGGGAGCTTAAATGGTTTAAGGAATGAAAAGGCCCAGTGATCAGGGGAAATACTGTTGGAAGTGCTTTGAGACATGGTGTATAAAGCGCTATATAAAAAAACAATTAACACTATTCTTTTCAGAACCACCCCAACTCATTACAGATATTCATTACATGGTGTTACCACAAACCTTTCCATATTATTATTATTATTATTATTATTGTATTTTAAAAAGATTGTTACTGTTTCTTAACTGATACTTATACAACAGCCAAGACTTACGTGCATTCCTCCTGGTAGAGGTGATAAGACAGAGTAATTAGGTTATTGAGGAATTCTCTCATCAGTAGTTTGTCCAGCGGATTATGAATATCCATCACTGTCTTGTTTGGAGCTATAATCAAAATACAAAAACAGAATCTTAAATAGAAACATTTGTACACATCAAATAAACAATACGGACATGTGCCAATTAAGTTGATCGCCCTCACTAAGAGCGAGTTTCGAGTGCCCACATTAAGTCAACCCGTGACGGACCACTGACCAGCATTCTATATTTCACAACAGAGACATACCTAAGATTCTGTCCATTTCCATGATGGTCAAGTCACTGTAGTGAAAGCGACAATCCTTGAGGAAGCGCCAGAACTGTAGTCTGGTCATGATGAATGTGTTGTCGGGCGACGCATCATGGCCAAGACTGCCGTAGAAATTGTACACCTTCTTGAAGGTTGTGATGTGGCGTAGAACAACAAACATGACCTTAGATTGATACAACAATACAAAAAGTTGAACACCCAAAAATATAATAAATGGAAATTTGCAAGTGGGACAAAGAAATTAATTTTGGTTTTACCCATACACACAGCACTCTATATTCAGTACTTTCCCAAGCTCTGTGAACAAAATCACAGCCGTATCATTCGGGTGGGATTCGAACCCACGACCTTTGCAATTCTAGAGCAGTGTCTTACCAACTAGACAACTGAGATTGCCTGGTAGCTAGAAACAAGTGAATCCTATTATTTAGCGGCAGGTACTGCAACGATTTGATAGATTGCAATTAGTAGTATACAATAAAGTACAAAAAATTATTAAAAGGGAAGGAGAAATAGTCTGGTTCCTTTTTGTACACTGACTATCAGCAACCATTACTGTTGTTGGATACAATGAACAAGATTTATCTACGTACCTGTCTGATTTCTTCATCCCGATCATTCTCGTTGAATTCAGTCAGCAAGTGATCCAACTCTAGGGTTAAACTTGGGCCCAGTGTATTACGACTGGAATCACTACGGGATGTTACATCACCAAATCCTACACATTAGATTTAAAATAGACATGAAGTAAATCCATGTAATGCAAGTGTATTGTATATATATTTGGTTTGCAGTAACAGCCCTGAGCTGCCATGGCGCTTTGAGAAGGCTTTTTCAAACACAAAATCAACCTCTACCCTTGCAGGTACCCACACGTATACCCCGTGGGTGGAGAGAAGCAACTAATAGTAAAAGTATCTTGCTCAGTCAAGGACACGAGTCACAGCCGGGATTCGAACCCACACTCCGATGACTTAACCAACAGGGGTGGATTTCACAAAGAGTTAAGACTAGTCTTATCTTGAGTTAGGACAAGTTACTCGTCCTAACTTAGGACTAGCCTCAAGTTTTTACTATCTCCAACCTAACTCTTTGTGAGATCGACCCCAGAACTTTGATGCTCATAACCCACAAGGCCTTGACAACCTTTGAGCCAAAGAATAATCTACCCACCTGGTCCGGATGGATCTGGAGTCCTTGTCCTTATATGTGTAATATCTGGAGTGTTAGCACCATCCATACTGAAGGCTGGGTACTCTGCCATTCTATCGTCCACAAACACTCCCTCAAAGATCCGACCATTCTTGAATGTAAACAGCCCCTGTAAACAATTTCATTTTTTTGACTTATTATTGATAGAAAAACATATCAGGCAATACAAAAAGGTACATGAACATACTTGAAAAAAAAAAGAAAAAAAAAAAGACCAACAGGGAAAACATTGTGATTAAAATAACAGCAGGTGTCAACAGACATGATGCTCCTCCTACTATAGTCTGATTTCCGATTTTCTTGCCCGTGGGAAAAAAATCAGAAAAAAGTGATAAAATAGTCTGAAAAGTCTCAAGTGTACGACATTTTTGTAGGTCAGCCCTTGTACGTGATAAAATATTCCAACTTTTTTCCAAGGAGCCAATATCATGCCTGTGTCAATTTTTCACACTCTGCTTCAACATCGGACGTAACGATAGATTTGATTGCATAGATGACAGACTTACCCTTCCACATTTTTTATTCTCCATCCACTCCCCTTCATACTTGGCTCCATTAGCATAGAGAAACACCCCATAGCCATGACGCTTGCCCTGTTGGAAGTCACCTATGTATTGATTACGCAGTGGGTACTGGGATCCGGGTAGCCTTCTTAAGTACCATGTGTGTTCACCATGACCATCCTGGAAATTGAAACAAATGAGAAGGCGGTTTGGATGACGATCGGTGTGACGTTAAGTGCTTAGTGACAGTCCTCAAGGAATCTAAAATAACTGTAAACACTTTTTCTGCTTAGCAGAAACAAGCAGGATACCAGCCACAAATTGTACTTGTGACATGGTAGTTTGGCAGGTAACCTTATTCTGGTAAGCATCATTTTGTTATGCTTAGCTACTTTTGGTGCTTAGGAAACTCTATGAAACTGGGCCCTGGTCTTGATGAATATATTGTCAGGGGACGCATCATGGCAAAGATTGCCATAGAAGTTGTACACCGCCTTTGATTGAGCTTTATCTCTTGGAGCTAGAGGGCTATTTCGTTTCATTGAGAGGTCCCACAGGAATCCATTTTGAATCTTTTAAGCACAATCACTTTAATACCTGAATGCCATTAACCCACTGGCCATTGTAAGACTCGTCTAGATCCACCCATCTCATGATACCCTGGCCATGACGATTATTAGCCATCCATTCCCCTTCATAGACATTGCCGCTGCGATAACGCCGGACACCATATCCCTGACGCATGTCGTTTACCCAGTCGCCCTCGTAGAACGATAAACCATCGACATCATAGCGAATGATTCCCTGTAAAAGTTCATGGAGAAAATATGTCAGAAATCAACTTTGGTTTTACCCTCACCAATGTGTAAATAAACTAAAAGGTTCAACAAACAATTACACAACCAGGGGTTGTGAAAAACAATGCGTCTTTGTAGGGGGCGACTTTGTCAGGGGCCAAAGTCCAAATTATGAGACCATATTATGCGGCACCTTATAGGCCTAAGGGTTTACAAGAAGAACGAAGCAATGGTTTAAAAGTGTCTTGCTTAAGGACACAAGTGTCATGACTGGGACCCGAACCCACACTCTGCAGATCAGAAACACCAGAGTGTGGCTTCAGTGCTCTTAACTGCTCGGCGACGACACTTCCACAGTATTTAAAAACTCAGATCTAAACTTACAGTTCCATGCCTCTTTCCTCCATTCCATTGCCCTGTGTAAGAGGATGGGACTGATGTACATCTAAAAGCACCCTGGCCATGCCGCTGGCCCTTCGCAACCTCCCCTTCATACGTGCTCTTGTCAGGCCAAGTGTACAAGCCTTTACCAGTGATCTCATTCATGTTGAAATCACCCTAGAGGACGGAACAAAGAAAATATTATAGATCAATGTCTCAATCAAACGCAGTATTTAGTCGATTAAAATCTCACTTTGGACTTGAGAGAACAGAGGTTCACAATAAGAATAAACAATAAATAAGAGTAAACTTTTGGATGCAACCATGTAGTAATTCTCTTTTGAGGGCGTGTTCAGAGCCGTTGGGGTCTCGTAGTTTTGAGCAGTATACTCTGTTGAAACGATGAGACCACACCGACTCTTTTCAGAGCCAACACTCCCACAAAAGAGATTTACACACTTGGATGTACCCGTAAGTTTACTATTTATTTATAGTTTCTTCCATGCAAAGCTTCAAACATACCTCATACTGAAGACCATCACTCCACGTGTATCTACCCTTGCCATGCATTAATCCCTGTGAAAATTGACCCTGCAAAGCAAAACAAAAAGGGTCAAGGTAGGTTTAATACATATAGAACAAAGTTGACCTGGGGGAGGAGAAGGTTACTCTCACCAACACATGACTCTGGTTTGGTTCTCGGCAAAGACGATGTGAGTAGAGTTGTATGTTGGTTCTTTCTATGAAAACTAGTCCACTCACCCCCAACAAAGTTGCCCCCTCACTTACAAAGTCGCCCCTCGCAAAGTCAGGGGGAGCTGACTTGCACTCCTTTCTACAACTCATTGGTTTTTCTCCAGACCCTTTGGTTTTTTTCTTTCACAAAAACTAGAGTACATTCGATCATGAGCTGTGCTTTGTGGTGATGGGTTGAAGTGGTTGGCTGCCGAAAGGGCCCTTGTAAGCCAACGGCTTGAACATGTCAAAGCTGCGAGTAATTAAGGCAAGGATTAGCCTCACAACTTATACAAATTAACATTATTGGGTCACATTATTACAACTTGCAATACTTTACCTGAAACACATGGCCACCACTGAAGTATGCTGACCCCTCACCATCGTAGAGTCCTCGTACTTTCTCTCCCTCAAAACTATTATACAAAGACACATTATTCAGGTGTGTTGAGGGGACTATAATATGGGAAACCATAAAGTTGGTTACTTTAAATTTGTGCCACATCACACACAAAAATGGGTAAGGGCTATCATTATTCATTCCCATTAAGAACTCTGCTTCTTTGCACAAAGATTTTCACAAAAGTAAATATAAAGATAGGCCATTAATTGTCAACCAAACCATGCATCCTATATCATTTATATTTTGTGATTTTGAGGTTCTGATATGTCTCCAATTTGGGCAAGAGAGATCATCATCACACACTCAGGGTTAACAGTAACACACACAATTAGTCCAGACAATCAAGTTGACAGAAAACAAAAAACAAATTATGATCAGGAAAACGTAATATTTAAAAAATCGAACAATGGTAAATTGAAGCCAAAACGAACAAAACTTTATATAGGGTGATATATTATTTCCATTTTCTGATTCTTTCTTCTGACCCATTTATTCGATAAAGCCAAAGAAAAACAACAATCTCGATCAATCACCTCTCGACAATCAATTCTGCCAGTGTTGGTTCGTCGTAATCAGGCGGGGGTGTCGGTTCTTTGGGTGGTTCCAACTCATCAGCAGTCCCTTCTTCGGTCGCAACTTCGTCCAGCTTTTCATCCAACTCTTCATCTTTCTTTTCGTCTGTCACCAAAGGAATTTCCTCCACAACTTTCTCCTTTTTGGCGTTTTTCGTTTTACCTTTTCCCTTCGATGCCATTTTGTTTATTTGGCGCAGACGATATTGACCTATTTTAACAGCGCCCTCAACGGTGTCCTGTTGTAAGGGTAAAAAGCGTTTACTTAGCAACTTGCTGTTGCTAGGATTAATTACAGCCAAAAGCGTGCGCCGTTAAAACAAATAGTGCCATTAAAAAATTTATATTTTACGCATTTTCCACAAGTAATTTCACTAAAATTTGATTTTGTTTCTCTCTTAAAACTAATTTGTTTACTTTAACTTGATATAAGCATTTGGGTTACTTCTTTTATTTTGAGCGGAAGAATATTTTACATGTTGTTTAGGTGATGAGTTGTAAACAAATCCATGTGTACATTTTGTGCAAAGTGTTTCATTCGCAGACGACAAGTTAGCAACGTCGTGTGTCTTCGGTTGCAGTGTGAAGAAGTGGATTTTTCAGCAAAAGTTAGTTACTTTTAACAGTTTTTTAAGCAAACTATCTGAAAATAAACATGTCGAACAGTGCAGGAACACTCCAGACGACACACCAGGCGACTTATATTCCGCCTAGGATGATGCCAGGGTAAGTTTTATATATATGGTTTTATTTATTATTTGTTTACCATATTATTACCCAAAAACAAAAATAAGGTTGGTTAAAAACACTTACATTCAAAAAGTAAGTAAACTTTTACAAGAACAAAATAAATAGGATTGAGCATGATTTGAGGCATTGCGTGGTGAGGTATCGATATATATTTGTTTTGCGGTAACACCATCTTGCCAGGTACAGTTTGTTCTTAGAGAACTGTCTTGCTTAATTCCACTACCGCGGAGTAGATTGTTCGTGTGTTCGGGAGACTTCTCAATTCTGAAAAAGAACTGTAAATATTATTATTAACTTACACGCACGAAATAGTACCAATAAAATAATGTTTAAAAAGTTAAATTTGGTCGAAGGACCGAGTTGACTTGGGACCGAGTTGACCTGGGACCGAGATGACTTGGGACCGAGTTGACCTGGGACCGAGATGACTTGGGACCGAGATGACTTGGGACCGAGTTGACTTGGGACAGAGTTGACTTGGGACCGAGTTGACTTGGGACCGAATTGACTGGGACCGAGTTGACTTGGGACCGAGTTGACCGGTACCCTTACTTTTACCCCTTTAACCCCCGCCCCTCCCTAAAAAAGATAGTAATTTAAATGTTTTGGTATCAAACTGACTACTGAGTCAGGTAGGCAAATAATTTTAGTAAGCCTATCTTTCTCCAAGAGTCCTTGACCATGGTAAACTGAATAAGTCTCTATTTTTTAAGGCCATACATTGTGCCAATGATTACCATCCTTCACCATGTTCATTTCTTTGACTGAGGCCGAGGGGAACGATCTGGGTCCGTTGAGGTTCACCTGACCGGCTTTGCAGGGGGGGGGGGGGGGGGGGGGAATGGCATGGCAATTTGAGGGATTCATGACTTTTATGTTTATCAGCTTCAGTTAAATAATCTGAAGAAAGAAGAAAAGAAAACATTATCTGGTTGGCAACCAAAAGCCTACTCCTTATTTTTATACAGTAGTGGCAAGTGAGATGACAGCAGAATGAACCTCATTATACATTGTAGCTGTGGATTTCCCTTCCAAAAATAGGCCCTGGGATATGAAGTTTACAGTAAATATTACAAGTAAACTTGAAGGTGCAACCATTTTAATAGTGGCAAGTGAGACGAAAGCAAAATGAACCTCGTAGTCTATATAGGTGCATCTCCATTCAGAACCCTTGTTTTTTTCTTTCAAAACATATATTTTTTTTATTTTGTCCGCATAGGTATAAAGGCCATTGCCCGACAGCAAAGTTTGACTACGGTGAAACTTATGGTAATGCTACCGCGAAATACTTCCAGGACTACAGATCGGAAACACTTAATCAGAGCAAGAGTAGCTACGCCAAAGGAGGACAGTTCCCGACAGTCTACACCCACAACCCTGACCTTGTCATTCATGCCAGAGACAGGTCAAGAGAACAGTGGAGAACAGCGCCTAAATATGAGCTGACGAATGTTAATCATGACCGTAGAGAAGAAATCAACAAATTTGATACAGTGAGCCTTTTTTTGTAATATTTTGTTATTTAAGAAGCTGTATGCAGACCAATTATTAAATGACATCTTAAAGATGAGTAACCTTTGTTTCATGAAGAAAACCTAAACATGGTAGAGTGTGCATGCCAACAAGTGGCTTGTTGTGGCCAAGTGGTGAGAATACCGGAATCAAGCTCTGGTATTTCTCATCAGCAAAGTGCGGGTTCGAGTCCTGGGCGTGACACTTGTCTTAAGCAAGACACTTAACTATTATTGCTGCGTCCTTTGGATGGGATGTAAAGCTGTACGTCTTGTCTTGTGTAATGCGTGCAGAAGAAGAACTCAAGTGATCTTAGTAAAGAGAACAGGTTCGCCTCGGTATTTATTCGTGCTTGTATTGGCTAGCCTATTGCACCAAAGCACCTTGTAAACTTTCACATGGTGCTATGAAAAGAAACATGTATCATAATTCAAAAGCAAACGTAGTTCTGTAAAAGATCGTTGATGAAACAATTTATATGAACTGCTGCAGCAATGGCGTTCTACTTGGCTTGAAAGCTGTTTGCTAAACACTTGTGTCATATCTGTAGCAAGTTGTTTTCCTTCTTTCACACGTCTATGTACCAGTAAGTTGAAAAGAGAATTTTCTGGTAAGTTGAAAAAAGAATTTTATATTTTGAACTTCATTTCAAATTTCTAATCCACAGCTTGCCCAAGGTCACCGCCAATTTTATAAGGATCGGACAGGAACTGTGCCACGTGTGGATGATTTTCTGATCCCAAAGAGTGCCGAGGATATGTACAGACAAGATATCAAATCGTAAGTACACCAAGTGCCTGTTTGAGGTGTGGAACTGATCTGCTTCCTTTCTGTGGTGTGTTGAATTTCTTCACTTGAGCTTGTTGTGTGGATTGAAATATTAATATGCACATTTGATATTGGTGTGGGATAACTCGACCTGGTGCTGGGTGTGGTACTAATAAAACAATTCTACTGCCAAGAAATAGTGTCAACTACAGACTTTAAAATCTGTGGATCTGAGGATCTGTACACTTTGATTGGATTGACCATTAAACGAGTACGACATGCTGAATTGGACACGTTTTATACAGACATGTTTATCAACATTGAGATGTTACCAGCACCCAAATAGATGAGTACTAATACAACAATGCTACTGCCAAATAGTGTGATCTACGTGTACAGGGGATTAATTTTAACATCTGCGTGAGGATCAGTACACTTTGATCAGATTGACCATTGGACTGGAGTACAAAGCTGAACTGGACATTTGTTATGAATACAGACATGTTTATAAACATAATATGATACTAGCATCCAACAGAACTACATCTGTGCTGCAGTCCATGTGTAAATGAAAATAAAGCATACAGTTCTAGATACTGTCACAAATCAAAGCCATCCAAACCCTAACCTAAAAACAATATTGCAGTTGGATTATTCTTTTATTGGGTATGAACACGGCATTCGACAGCATCAACACTGAACCTGTAATAATATTACTAAAAAAAATAATCCTTGTTGGTTTATGAAACATGCACTGTGGAAGTTTAAAGCAGTAGTGTGTACATAGTGAATGCTTTTAATTGAGTTAAGCCGCCTGGGATAGGAAAGACCTGAGATGAGGTTTAGTTTGATTTGATATTGGTAGTGTCACAGAAAGCTACATTTGTCTAAATCAACGCTGAACTCAAAACAATGCTCCTTTTTAAGGTTTTAAGGGTTATCTGTAGACAGTTAAAGTAGCGCGTACCATATAAATTCTAAATGAGTTAATTGTTGAAGCCTTAAGAGAAATAAAACTAGGATTATGTTTTAAAAACATACGCTGACCATCAGTTGGTTGTAGTACTACCGTTTTATTGTATTCTCCATAACTTCAAAAACTAATGAAAAATCAGCGAACATTCTGGAGGGAGCAGTACGGTTATATCCAAGGAAAAAGAAACTTAAGAACTGTATACTGTACAATAGATGGTTTGTTATGTCAACAAGTTATGTCTTAGAACATTGTATGTATTTAATCAGGGCCCATTTTCATGGCTCTGCTTACCGTATGCACGGCTCTGCCTACCGTAAGCAAATAATTGGTGCTTGCAGAAGCATGGAAATTTGATCATACATCAAGCGTATATATCCCCTGAATAGTTACACAATAGTTTGGAAACTATAAATAATATAAATAATATCTGTAACGGTAATGGTGAGTAATATAAATGGCATTCACTATCTAATGAACAGTTCCAAATGCATGCAGTTATTGCTACTTGCACCTGAAATGGTTATTTCATAATAAATGTTTCATTTATAATAATGTCATTACAGTACACTAAAGAAATACTTTTGCCCTTTTTTATGACGACTTTTACAAAGTTTGCAGTGCGTGCACAGACTACGGTCTAAATTAACACTTCTATGCTAACTCTTCTCCCAAAAAAGTAAGTATTGTTAACCATAAGTCTATTTATCTCACTTTCATTTTTGTGTGGTTTGGGTAAAGGGTTGTGAGCAAATACAATTAATCAGATATTAACACTTCTAATTCACAGAATACTTTATATCCTGTCTTCACGAATATTTAGCTTTTACTTGAATGTTCCACAGGGCTAGGTTTTATATTGCAGGGTCATGGGAGGGCTAGGACTTCAACCTAACTGTTTTGTTGGTTTGTTTGATTGTCATTGTTCCTAGATCAGGCCTACATATTTCTTTTAGCCAGGGGGAAGTTCTTATCCATTCCAGCCAGTCCTAACTCTTAACCAGTTTTCTTTATGTTTTATTGCAAGAACACTTTAATTTGGAATTAATTAAATCACAGATGCTTCCTTTTTATTAACTATAAAAACTTTTTTTTAACACCTTTTCTATATTACTACTGTATTGTACAGTTTATCTTCAATTTTGAAGCATTATTTGAACTTCTTATGTTCTGAAAGTTGTGGGAGAATTTTGTTTTAAATTACATCACAGCAAGTAAATGTAGGATGGGTTTTAGCATTAATTCCTTGTGGTAGTTTAAATGCACCTTTAATTGCAAGAGAGGCAGAACTCTTATATTCTTGAGGAGATATTAAAAGTTAGTCATCCTAGATATTACTTTGTTCAATGCAAACATGTTATAACTATGTGTGTGTGTAATTTACTCTTTACAGAGGTGAGGAGCAAGTCAGCATAGCATCTCAAGCTAAGATGACCAAGATGCTCAACAAGCCTGTAATGAGAACCCCAAAGACAGCATCTTCAACAAGCCGTAGTTCCACTGTGAGAGACCGTGCAATGAGAGATGTCGTCTTCGAATCAAGATAACAACTGAATTTAAATAAAACCTTTCCAGCAAGTATACAGCAGTGAATACTTTCTGTGGAACTGAAAATCCAGGCATTTGATGAACTTGCATTAAACAACTGTTTACTTTCACTAAACTTGAAGATAATCAGGAGAAACACACATCACAAAATTCCAAACCAAAACTTCGAAATACAATTGTTCACTCAGTTTTATTTTTAATCATGTTTTTTTTACCAAAATTTTATTCATAAGGAAAAGGTTTAATTTTTGTATTAACTTGTAAAAAAGAGTTATTATTTTAACATCAATTACAAGTATTCACTGCTTTATTATTGCTGAAAAGTACTTTTTATCTTCATCACAAGTATATTAAAGGAACATTACAGAATTGGTTTTTGCAAACATCAGTTGCTGGCAGTGTAAGCACTTTATGTAATCCACCATATACATGTACTTAAACTGACAAACCCATCTGGGTCACGAGAGAATAGTGAAAAACCGATTACAAATTTTGCATTGCATCGATGCCAAAATAACTCCGAACGCGAAGTTAGATTATTTATTTCTCATCAAATATGACATTTTAGACAGAAATATTTCAAGGGATGTTTTCTACTGTCATCATCATTAGACCATGTAAGTTTAATGTAAATCTGTGATCTTCACGATTTTTGTTTCTTACCAATTTTGTAACGTTCCTTTAATGTACAAATTATGCACTTTTTGTAAATATTTTGCAATTCTAAGTTTGATATTTTAACATTTGGAAGAAAGTATTTTGTTTACACAAAAGAATATTTTGGTTTTTAGGGAAAATACAACAAGAGGCTTATTTCTTCAAATTTTCACAATAAATTACTGCTGTATCTATTTCAAAGAGGCCATGTTTCTTTGTTACATCAATCAGAAAGTTTCTACAGAGGGTGCTCCATTAAAACCAACTTCTCGTACATAGCATTCAGTGTAAAAAGATAGAAACTTGAAAACACATGAAAAAAATACTTATAAGTAACAACTTCTCAGTGCAAAAAGATAAAAAACTTTTAAAAACTTGATACTTGATTTGTTATCCTCTGCTCAGTATAGAATATTTGGAGGACCTACAAAACAGTCTTCACCTCTTCGAGTCACATGTTTTTGCATTAAGTCATCAGGATTACTGTCAAATTTTCTGTAAAAATAGTCAACCATTGATGAAATATAACAAATTATTTTGAATGCCATTCATTGTAACTACTTTGACATTAAACATGCAGTTTACAAAATCCATCTTACAAAATATTGTGTCTGTATTGTATATTTATTGTTTATTAATTTTTATTATTATTTTATTCTGTAATTTCATAAAGTGTTCATCACCATCAACTTATTGAAATTTTACACCGGTATACATGTATGTATGATTCTTGTGAAATCTGACTATCAATTGTGCACTCAATTAATAATGAAAAACTGGAATTATATATACATATGCGCCTATCGTATAGAGAACTTATTCTGTCCTCTTTTGGAAGCAGTTGATATCACATGAGCGATTGACCTTTCCCCCTACTTGGTTTTTATTTGTGAAAGTATTTTGTACATATATAATTACTGGCTGACTTAATAAACGCATTGAGGTGTCCTATCGAAACAAAGTGTTAATCCATAATTGATAACCAATCCCCTGGCGGGCGGTCAACACCCTTATCCAGCGAAAAAAAGTGTTAACTTGACAAACCAATCCATAGTCAGTCATCACTCGGTGTCGAATGCAATTATGTCCTCTGTGCAATACTATCCGGAGGATATTATTGCATATGCAATAATGTCTGCCGGATTGTTTTGCATACATGTACATGTACATTGTATATGCAATCGTGTCCGCCCGGACGCTGCTGCACAATGCAATTGTGTCTGCCCGGACACATTTGCATATGCAGTTGTGTCCGCCCCCGTGCAAAACCGTCCTTGCAGTATTCATGCTGTATATACTTTGGTTCAGTGCATGCACGCTCGCTTATACGCGCGCACATACATGTACAGTCATGTACATAGCCCCAGACACGATTGCATATGCAAAAGTGGCCGGAGCGAACAGTCTTGCATGGCGGACACAATTGGATCTGACGCCGGCCCTATTCATAAATTGTGTTATCCACCCATCCGTCTTCCCCGTTTGTATCAATTTCTAATGAGAGTGGAAGCTCATCAGTGCTCGTACTCCCATACAAACTATTGTCAACCCATTCAGTATCTGATTGCCCGTTTGGTTCTTCGTACTGTTTACCATCATACGCTGATGACACAGACACGTAATCGGGTATCGATTTCACGTCATCAGGTTCCGTGTTAACGTCACCAGGTGTCGTGTACACGTCATCTGGTGTCGTGTTTACGTCATCGTACACGTCATCGTATACGTCATCTATACTTGGCTTTTGAAGAACGACTTCGGAGTATGTTTGAATATCCGGCGAGTCTTTAGCATTTTCATATATATTGTTTTTGAAAGTTGACTCCGTCTTGTCATTGGCAACTGCTGTAGATTTCTTGTCCATGGTGTTTCCTCTGCATATAAAATTGGAGACCAGAAATGTTGCGTTAGTCATTGATATGGTCCTACTGCTCATCTTTTGGAGATAACTTTTGTAAAGCATGTAAAGCTGATTTGGTTGACTTCGATATAGAAAAGCAGAATACTTGTCTAGTGGCTTTATTACCCCAAATATACAGGTACATGTGCTTCTTAAAGTGGTTTCAAGGTTGAATTACTTGATGGAAAGATTACCTTTTCCTCTTCCAGAAAAATATGAGCATTAGGAGCAAGGCTATTGTGACGCTGAGCACAACCGCAACTGTTATTCCCGCGATCTGCCCTGGAAGACATAATTAGTGAATAATATAAAAAGGACAGATATATTAAAAGTCTCGTGTTTTTTTTTGTTTTTTTTTTGGGGGGGCACAATATTTTACATTTACTTAACAAATTCAGATGGCCAACACCCGTCTATGACGTGCAGCGCATTAGGATGGACCAATGAGTGACCTTCCTTTGTCCTCTAGATGAGAGCGCCAAGTCTTTAGACATCACGGTGTGGGCTACTTGATTTTGCTCAATTCCAACTCATTGTAAACAAACTGGATGAGGTTGGACGAAATAATAATCTGGTGCCATGTTTGCGCAATGCATGTTAGCATTCATTACTGTTATGGAAACAGGAAACATGACCAAGATGGTGACAGCGTGATAAAGGTATATTGGCAGCATAACTCTATGGGTGCATTCGATTAGCTTCCCATGGTCGACCCCGATGTGGCGTATTTTATTTTTATCCAGGACGAACGGTGGCACACAATTACCCCTCGTTCGTCGTGGAAAAGTCGCATACTTTGTTTTTTTTTTAGTACGAACGTGTGCAGATGTTTACCCACGCCCCACCTGAAAAAAACCCCAGACGCATCATCACGTGAGCCTTCTCGTCGTGACTTCAGTGTACCTCGAGTCAGCCCCAAGTGACCCTATCCACAAGCGGGGCTCCTGGGGCTGGCCCGAGGTGCACTGACGTCACCACGGGAATGCTCATGTGATGACATGTCTGGGTTTTTTTTCCAGGTTCAAGGACGAACGTGGGGTAATTGTGTGCCCACGTTCGTCCTAGAAAAAAAAACCGCCACATCGGGGTAGACCCAGGGAAGCTAATCGAATGCACCCTTTGATTGGCAGTTGTTTTAATACCTAAATTTCCAGTTGATGGGAGTTGTAATGCAGTTGTTGCTTTGACTGTAGTGACCTCCATTGTCGGTGAAGTTTCACCACGTGTTATGCCATCAGTGTCGTGGCTGGTGGTAGCCTCTTCCGTGATCTCGGGAATACTTGATGTCACTACAGTTGTCATTGTCGTTGTCATTGTCGTTGTCATTGTGGGTGCACTTGTCATTGTCGTCATTTCCATTGTAGTGACGGGCAGAGGCGTTGTCGTACCAGAAGTGGTTGTTTGAGCTGAACAAGACAAAATAGAAAGTGAAACCGATAGTGTGATTTTTCCCACTACCGCTTTAAGAGTTCCATAATGTATTTTGCTTTGTATACGACGATGTTCTGTAAACTGGGTTTATTATAATGACTAACTGATACTTAGTGGCAAATTTGACCGTTGGCGTTGCCAATTTAATCATTGCATTGTTTTATAGCAATGAAAATTGATCACCTTATCGTTTTAAATCGTGGAGGTTTATGCCAGCATGTAAAGACGATGACCTATGTTTACATTCAAACCGTCTCTGTTGACAAAACACTGTATACGTCATGTTTCGCCGGGCAAAAAGACGCGTAGTCATGGTAAGATTGCATACACTTTCTAGCTGGTTGCCTAAACACAAAGGTTTTGCCCGGAGGTATGCACGCGAATCATGTTATGGTTTTCAAGTGACGTCAGAGGTCACATCGTCTATAGCAATGGAGGACGCAAGTTCAATGCAAACAAGGTTTCGATACTGATTACAAAGTTTACAAGTGTCCAGTGCTGATAAATATTTCCGTCTGAACTGATATATAATCCATGTAAAGGCACTGGATACGTTATGGTTATTGTCAAAGACCAGTATTCTCACTTGTTGTACCCCAACATGCATAAAACAAAAACAACTGCGAAAATTTTGCCTCAATTCGAATTTGCAACAACACAATGAAAGAGAACAAAAAACACTTTGTTGCATTACTTTGTGTGCTTTAATTCATAAGCCTAAAAGGGCTTCATGGCTATAATTTGAATGAGAACCTACCTCTTTCTCAAAAACTACATTTACTTCAGAGGGAGCCGTTTCTCAATGTGTTATACTATCAACAGCTCTCCATTACTCATTGCCAAGTAAGTTTTCTAATGCTTACAAGTATTTTGAGTAATTACCAATAGTGTTCAGTGCCTTTAAAACCAGAAAGCGAAACTGGAAAGATGTTTCCGTTTCTAGGGGCTAAAATATTGACAATGTTGATATAGAAATAGTGTAACTCATTGTTCAATAAATCATACCTTCACATGTTGGTACATCGTCACTCCACGTGGCAATATTGTCTACATTCCCACATGTTATATTTGCTGCACCTTGTAGACGAAACCCGGTGTCACAGTAGAAGTGGACAGTTGTCCCGAAGAACTTGTAGTTATTCAAGTTATAAGACAATTCCCATGGATTTGTGATTGATTGGTTTCCGTTTGCAGGGTCAACTGTATTAGTGCAGACTCCTTTTCTAACTATTTGAAAGATTTAATAGATTAAAATTAACATCTTTAATCGGTGATAAAGAATATTAATTTTGGTTTTACTTATTTAACACTGTATACTATACTTTCCCAGGCATATTACTCGGGTGGGATTCGAACCCACGACCCATTTGTAATTCTAGAGCAGTGTCAAACAAACTAGACCACTGAGATTGCCCTGTATTTGAAAGATGCAGAAAATAATTGATGGTTCTAACAAAAATGACACGGGTCAACGTGAGGCAGAATACAGTGCATGTTTCTTTTGTTTGTTTTAACACTTCCCGGGTCATTCTAACCCGGGAACTGGGTCAGGTCCAACTTAATAGCCTTAATTTCACAGCCAACTTACTTTCATAGATAGATATCCGTTCGGAGTCTCCGCACAACTGGTCTTTATTTCCCGTACAAGGATCTTCACATTCTCCAGGCCTTTCACCATGTCTGCCATAATCATCATTACTTCCACAGAAACATTCATATTCAAATTCCAGACCGGCGTATTTGTCTTTACGGATACCTTGCTGCCAATCCAGACATTGTTTGAAACATCTTTCCACGGACTGTTTATCATATGAGTCGAAAGGGCCATAATTTAGCGCACGATTCCATACTACGTCTCTAAAACATTCCAGAAAGCCAGGGCCTATATGAAACAAATCAAACAAACAAACAAACATAAAACAAATGAAAACAATATATTTGAATGGAGGGAGATGTTGAAAGTGTTAATAAATTGAGAAAATAATACATGTATATACGTTAAGTGAGTTATTGTCCCGTTGTATTGCGACAACTAATTACAAAATTAACTTGTTTTATTAGGCCTTCTGTCTGCGAATCGGAGGTGCTCCTCCTCTCATTCCATATAATTCATTTTTAGTGGACACTCTCCCAGACAAAATTCATTAAAATTTGTTATAGTGTGATTGGGTGTAGATGATGAATGACCGAAGACATAAACTCACCGTTTTGGGCCATCGATAACACAAGTTGGAAAGATAGAACCAACACCAATACCTTTACATACAGAGAAACAAAAGATCCCATCGTCCTTTTTTTAAAGATGAGCCGCCAGTTGAGAAGAAAATGAGACGAGTCTTTATTCGATGTGCTGTCACATTATACAAAAAACAACATCTGTTCAAGCATGTGCATCACTGCATCAGAGGGCTTTATATTGTGCACCATCATATTTTTTAATTTTATTTTGTTGGCTGCTACCGCAGTACACTTCTAGACAAAAAATGGTCTGATATGATATTTAAGGCTACATTTTGTTTCCGGGTTCAACAGTTGTTTACATAAAATATTGCTTGGTGAATCTTATCTCGCCTTACATAACATATTCCAAGATATGCTTTGTGAAGCCATCTGAGCGTTTCTCGTGTTTTCACACGAGAAACGTCATTAAAGGCTTCACCATACCAACAGCGTCGTCGTGGTAAAGTTGAAAGTCCAAGGGTAATGATAACCAACAGTCCCATGATTCCTTATGGAACAAAACAAACGCATGTGATGGATGAAATTTGTGGTAGCTAAAGCCCTAAGTTTGTATCAATATAACATTGTGTGTGACACTTGCACACTAACCTGAGCCCAATTTCAAAGAGCTGCGAAAAGTAACCTTAGCAAAAACAAAACTGCTTACCAGAATAAGGCTACCAGCCAAACTACCATGTTACATGTAAAAATTTGTGACTGGTATCATGCTAAATTCTGCTAAGCAGAATTGATTCAAGCAATTATTTAAGCAGGTCTATGAAATTTGGCCCGGGCATTATAGACAAGAATCAGTTTAAACACATTTTCATTTGAAAGTTGTTCCCTAATAATAATACAAACTTTGTTGTCAATTAAGTTAATATGTTAGTAAAAGCATGAGCTTTATTTTCGTATGAAGCGTTTTCTTTGCACAATTACGTTGACACAAAGTGTAGAGTACATACAAATAATAACAACGTGTTACTTGTGTAAAATAACCAACTTGTTCTTTACAATAAAACTCGAAGAAAAAAACCCAGATCAACTTCACTGTCGTGTAGTGGCTTATGCAATTTGTTTAAAGCAATATTATGCAAACAAAAATCAAATCATATAAACATGTTGTGATTATACAATGGGCTTTTTATATAGCGCCATTCCATTATAGACCTCATTATAATTCGATAATGAAGCAGAAATTAAGCAGTAATACCAATTCAAAACAACTAGCATTTTCTTGAAGACATAGTTTGAAATTCAGATAAAATTTGGCAGGCGTTCTTTCAGTTCCAATAGCTTTAACATTGCAATGCTGTTGTACAATGTATACACGGTGGCGGGTAAAATAATTTATCAGTTCAACTCTTTGTTAAATCTCCCCCCCCCCCAACCCCAATCCCTTATAATGTAGACTTTTTTATTTTAAGTACAACTGATTTGTTGTATAATGTACCCTTTTTTAAGAAGGTGACTGACAATTAAATGTACCCAAACACTAATTTTGTATTTCCAAATCGAAGTTTGCCAAATTGAAGTACAAACGCATGAAGTGTTATAATCTATTTCAACCTTAACACCGACTAAGCACTGTATACTCAGTGCTTGAAAAGTGTGTGTGTGATTGTCAAACCTTTCAGTAATTAAATACAATATTTTATGGTTACATGTTTCACTCTCGGTTTCACTCTAATTGACTTTATTTACAAAGGATATGATGATTACAGATGTTGAACTCTCTGAACGCATCCGACAGAAGAATTGAGGTAAGCTTGCAGATACAATTGTTACAACAACAATATTGATTCAAACTGAAGCCCGCATAGACTCAAGGGTAAACAAATATGATTTTGTTCAAACATAATTATTTCTCTCTTACTTTGTTAGGTCGAACGAACAAAACCTAACAGACCCACACTAGTGTAATAACAGGCACGCCATTGCCTTGTACTCTAAAGCATTCACTGTCCTTATTGTTCATTGTTGGTGTCGATGTCGTCGTTGTCAATGTCGTTGTCGGTGTCTCTGTCGCTGTTGTTGTCGCTGTTGATGTTGTTGCTGTCGATGTTGTTGCTGTCGATGTTGTTGCTGTCGATGTCGTTGTCGCAGTCGATGTTGTCGCTGTCGATGTTGTTACTGCCGATGTTGTTGCTGTCGATGTTGTGGTTGCTGTCGTTTTCATTGTCGATGTCGTTGTCGATTGCATTGTCGCTGTTGTTGTCGTTGTCGATGTAAGTGTCAATGTTTTTGTTGTTCTTGTTTTGGAATTATGGTAAACTCATTTGCCGACTCGTCTATAGATCAATCCCAGCTTTTAGTGAAATTTACCGCAGGATTTAAATCCAATGCCCATAATATTTTGATATACATAGCTATATAAGTATTGCATATTATTCGTAAATAATATTTTCAACCCATCCTGGCTGTTCTTCCATGGTTGTTAAGGCCCCAACATGCTCGTCGTTTAGATCATTGTTCCTCATCTCTGACTCGTCTTTCAATGCTGAACTATCATACAGGATATTGTCAACCAATCCGGTTTCATTTTCGTCTTCATTTGAAGAAGGCTGGATATCTAAGTTAACTTCATACGCCGACTCCGCTGCTAAATTAGTGACGTCATCGGGATTCGCGTACACGTTTTCGTTTTTAGTCCGGTTCTTGATAACTTGACTGTATACTGGTATAGTTGAGGCTTGGTTTGGTTCTGTGCTGACGACGTCAGAGTCTCTTTGGGTCTGGTTGATGGTGGATGTAACTTCAGCCATTGCCACGTCAGAGCTTGCGTTTCTCTTGTTGTCTCTGACAGATAAACAAAAATGCACACAGTTATAACTGCGTTTTACAGGTTCATGTTGGAGCACTTCTAGCCCCGTATATACGTGGCAGGTGGCATAATAGGGAAGTTTCGCACGCGAACGGATACGTATACGCATACGTTTACTCCGTAACCTACTTACGTGTAGCAAGCAGGATATCAGTGTCGTCTACACGTATAGCAGATAGCGAGTAGCGTATGACATCATAATGATAACGTATCTGACGCACTAACCGTATCCGTTCGCATGCGAAACCTCCCTAATTTGAAGTTGCTCAACACCATTAGTTGAAAGTAATTAGAATTGCCTATATTTGACATCTCTTTCACCAAAAGGAAATACAGTGCATTGAGCCATCGTTGAAACTCCCAAATTACCCATACTAAAGCTTTCGAAGGTTACGGGTTGAGATAATGGATGGTTTCGATTTAAAAACGAAACGAAGTGTTTTACCTGGTGTCCCTGTTAATATTTAGGAGCATTGGTTGATATGTCATGACATTTAACTTGCTATATGACAATGTCAAACACACGGAAATAACCACTCATATAGGAAGTTATTCGCTTCCTTTAACCCTTTCGAGGAAGTGTACCAATCACCCTTTATGTTTTTTTTTAATTGTGTTAATAAATTGGATTATTGATGTAGACCTACATTGTTTAAATACATGAACGTATTCATTTATGTATATTGAAGATTTTCTAACAATACAAGTAAAACAAATTTGAAATTAGAATTAGTTGTTGTAAACTGCTAACCAGCCAAAAGGATGGTATAAATACAAAACTAGTTAGTGGTGAGACGTTTCGAACCTGGCAGAATCATGGCCTTTTCGAAACGACGGCTTCGTCTTTGGATTCGGCTAGCTCAGGCTTGCTTAGCCCGCAGGTTGTTCTGAAGTGCGTACGCGCCCAGGGCTTCAGACGAGAGAACGGAGCCTCAAACCGAAGCCGTAGTTTCGAAAAGGGCCTATCTTGAAGGCCTAAACCAAGATATGGTTACATGTTACGTTTCCTCAGATATTGAGTGTTCTATTTACCTCCTTCGGAAAAGAATTATGACAACTACCGGAAGAATAACCAAAGCTGAGATCACTCCAACACTTGTTCCTATAATAGTCCCTGTGGGATAGTATAGAAGAAAAAACATTCAAACGTACCGATGCAACTCTTTGGAATCCCAAATCAACACTTTCCTAAATTCATTTCTTTCTTTCGAAATTGTTTATTTTATTTTATTTTGAAAGATATAGACATCGTTGTTATTTTGTTTTGCTTCTCCTTAAACTTGCCATTGAGTAAATTCATTCCCATCCTCAGGATTTTAATGAAAATGAACGGTATTCTTGTTCTATTAGATGTTAAATTTGCATCGTGGATAAAGAATATTAATTTTGGTTTTCCTCATATAGACACCAATGCGTGTTAGCACTGTAATAGGCCTACTCAGAACTTTGCCGAGTTCTGTGAATTTTTTTCTTTTTACTCGGGTATGATTCCAACCAACGACCTTTGCGATTCTATAGAGGGGTTGTACAGTAAAAAAATAAATAATAATGGTCCAGTAATAATGTATTCTAAAAAATGAGATATCAAGAGAGGGCCTGGAAACACGGTTTGTGGACTAAATGTATGTCAGTGATTTGATGAAAGAACATTGATATTTGTTTGAAGCTTTGCATGGTCTGGATAAATTGGAAGCAACTATAAATAAATAGTAAACTTGCGGGTACAACCATATGAAATATCGTTAGTAGGCCTAAGAGTGTTGACTTTGAAAAGATACGGTGTGGTCTCGACGTTTCGAACAGATCTCTGCTCATCTTCAGGAGAAATCAGGACTACTGGGCCCAAGTTCATAGAGATGCCTAAGCAAAATATTTTGCTAAAACCATTTTCTGCTCAGCAAAAATGAGCAGGATACGAATCACAAACTTTACATGCGATATATAAGTTTGGCTGGTAACCATATTCTGGTAAGCAACATTTTATTGTGCTTAGCTACTTGTTGTGCTTAAGCAGCTCTATGAAATTGGGCCATGGTGGTGATTGAACATTGTTATGATGATATTTACAACGATTGCTCGGTAGATTTCTCTGCAACATTGGAACAGCTGTGGTATGTGGAATTTAGTAAACGTATACCTGTTTTGGATGCTTGTGGGTTATTGGGTATCTCTCGCCCATCAGTGGTGTCACCAGGGTTACTCGATGGCCCTCCCGACGAGGCGGTCACTACCATGTTGTTAGTCTGGTTCGTAGTCGTGGGCACTACACTTGTAACTGTGTGTGAAACAGTTGTCATTGCCATGGGTGTGTTATTAGTCTGGGTCGTTGTCGGGGGCGATGCTGTGTATGAAAAAGTTGTCGGTGGTACAACTATAATATGGAAAAGGACGGATACTTAATGTCACTCATTTATATTAATAGGATTTGATTGTTTTTGTTTTCAAGCCCTATACTTCACGGATCCAACAAATGTGATTGACTCCATGCCCCCTGGTCATTGCATGCCTTGTGCCCTTGAAATGCTCCAGTAAAAAATTACAATTTCATCAATAGGGTGCCCTTTATACCAATGGAAAAAATGCCTTGGTGCCCCTGCCCTTTCAAAAACCAATGACACAGGCCCGTGTTTTACTATTAGCGATTAAGTACACCCCATTGAATTTCCTAACATCCATACTGTAAGTCTTTGGTTTTGTAAACCACACTGAAAGTAGTCGTAGTGAAGTTAAGAGTAATGTAAGTGACAGTTTCATGCTATTTTGAACTTTACCTGCTGTACATGTTGGTACAGAGTTGCTCCATTCTGCAGTGTTACCACTCCGTGTGCATTCGATAGAATCTTCACCTTGAATAACGTGTCCAGGGTCACACTCGAAGCGTACACAGGTACCAAAGAACTTGTAGTTTGCTAAACTATAAGAGACGTGGGTAGGATTTGTGACTTCATGGCTCCCGTGGGCTGGTGGGCCAATTACATTATTGCAAACTCCTTGGGAAACTGAAATTCAAACACACATGATGTTGTCCTAGTAATACCGGTTATTCTGATTAAACATGCTTGTGTCGCTGCAGCAATCATTATTTTGTACATTCACTTTTGCTTTTTAAAATCAGCCTAAATCATTCAAACAAGCATTTAAATGGACTTCATACAAAACAGACAATATTTTAAAAGTGTTGTGTGATCTACAATACACTTGCAATGATTATGCATTAGATGTCCCATTTCCCTTTAACTTCTCCTGGGTTGGTACTTGAATTTGTCAGCGCTCAATCGGCCCGGGCAGAATTAACAAAGTAAAACACCTTTGCTGTATAGTTGAGTTTTTAACTCAAGAACTTTCAACGAGCAGTTTCCTCTTGCATCCAATTCAACCAGCTATCCGATTATAAGTAAGTGGAACTTACTTTGGTAGATCGCTATTCGCCAAGTATCACCGCAGTATTGGTTGGAGTTGCCTGGACAAATATTCCGGCACTCTGAATCTGCTGCTGTCCCACGTCTTCCATAATCCTCGTTGTTTCCGCAGTAACATTCACGCGTATATTCGACACCAGCATATTTATTTGATCTACTGCCACAGTAATTGAAACACCACTCCACGGACAAGCTGTCGGAGGTTGTTGAATCCCCTCTCAAATTCCGACCACCATTCAATAACCTACCATCTTCAAAGCACCCCAAATATCCGGGACCTATAAAACGACACAAAACGTAGATAACCACAAATTGTTGTGCAATATTATCGCAATGATCCAAAAGAGATTATTTCACATAGGAGATAAACGTACTACATTTCAATCATGCTATTGAGAGTGATGGGGGAAATGCTTTATTTTTGTTGGGGAAAAAAAAATCATTATTTCGCGGTGCACTGTTTTACAGAGCACATGAGTAAGGCACGTTATTTTTGATAACACGAATACGGATTACTAGAAAAAAATATAATAGCAGTGAGTTTATACCTTACCATAGACCACACAAGTTATCGGTTTATTTATAAATGGCACAAGTTGTGTACTGTGAAGGCAATATTATTATTTTAATAAACACTGATTTTCAAACTGTGTATTAAAGAGAGATTTGCTTACCGGTAGCCTGCGCATTTGATGACGTCATTAGTTGATAAACCAACGCCGTCCAAATTAGTGCAGCTCCATACGATGTATGAAGCATTGTTTTGGATCCAAATGCCTGAAATCAAGTTGTACAAATAACTGGCTTGAATATTTGTATCTGTGAGTTTTGTATTGTACTGGGAGTGATTTACTTCAATCCTTGTGTCGGACTACACTTGCAAAGTTTCTATTGTATTATAAGTCATGCAATTAAAGACTCTGGACACTATTGGTAATTGTCAAAGACCAGTCTTCTCACTTGGTGTTTTCTCAACATAATGCATAAAATAAAAAACCTGTGAAAATTTGAGCTCAAATTGATGGTCGTCGAAGTTGCGAGATAATATTGAAAGAAAAAACACCCTTGTCACACGAAGCTGTGTGCTTTCAGATGTTTGATTTCGTGACCTCAAAAGCTAATTCTGAGGTCTCGAAATCAAGTTCGTGAAAAATTACTTCTTTCTCGAAAACTACGTTACATCAGAGCCGTTTCTCACAATGTTTTATACTATCAGCATTTACTTCCTTGTGTCCGACCACTCTTTCCAAGTGCTCCAATAATGGCATGGCTATAGTGCCTCCATCGCCAGATTATGTCCCTAGTCGACACTATACTAAAAACCCATTATTATTTTTCGACCAATATCCACGTCTGGGTTGTGTATACAACTCGGACACTTCTCAATGTAACAATTCCTCAAGCATTCACCCGTTATTTTCAAATCTGTTTCACTTTTAGTTTTCCTTTCAGTCTTTTGATGTTATTTGTCATAAATAAGCTATTAGTTTGTACAAGAAATGCTTACCTTTAAAGGGTGGTTCTATATGCACGGGATTCAAGATACAGGCCACAACCGCTACCAATCAGTAAGAGTTAGAAAAGAAGAACATGATTTCCTTCATACGGTAGGCCTACACCACTTCGTTTTAGCGAAAATATCATCCAATGCAGTCTGTGTACTTTGCAAAACCAGCTTTGTGCGTTCTTTCCAGTCAGTGATCAGAAGTACAGTCACAGTGCAATGTTCGGAAGATGTTGTTTTCATTTTAAGTTCATAGTGTATAAGGTTTAGGCTATTGCAAAACGTACAGGATATATTTTCTTTAGTTCCGCATTCCATGGTGTAAAACCACGGTATACATAGGTTTTGAGTGGGTGACAATGAATAACAGAGCCTAAAGAGCCCTCGCTAGTTCAAATCCGTGTTTGGCATATTATTGTACACTTTGGCCTTTTTTATTTGAGTACATTAGAATGCCTGCCATGGCAAATATTATATCCTCCTTTGTAACGAGTTTAAAGGAGGATAATTAGAAATGGTGATTTTCACGAGTTGCTTCAGCTCTTAGTTTAAGTAACGAAATAATTTGTCAAATTATTTCCGAAAATATGAAATATAAACTCTACCTCCACAAGACAGTAGCATCTTGTTCATCCAGCCATCTTATTCATTCATTCAGGTTCTTATACTGAGAGTGGATGTTTCATCAAGGGTGCTCTCGTGTTCTCATCTCATTATTTTATCCCCGATGCAAATTTAAGATCTCTTTCTATAAATAAAAGTCAGATACTGCTCTTTCAGTTTTACATGACAAGTTTTATTTTATTGTTGTTAACATGGAACACTTTTTATCTCAAATCTACGTAAATTTGTAAGACATTTCGTTATAAACTGTTCTTTCAGCATTTCCCCATTACTCGTTACCGAGTGAGGGTTTATGATAATAATTATGGTGAGTAATTACCAATAGTGTCCACTGCCTTTAAGCCGTGTTTCATAGTGTGCCCCCCCCCCCCCATAAACAAATTCTGTCCCCAGTCAACACTAAACTCAAAATCATATCCTATTTAGCGAGGCATTATTTTTCAAAACATCCCTGGAATCGTTGCATCTCCCACGATGACACTGTATAAACATGTATATTTAAACGCATTGTTATTCAAGCAGTATTGTTCAGGAAGGCATTATGTTTATTTGTATGAATTTTAAGCATTGTTTTGGGTTCCAAATGCCTGAAATCAAATACTGTTCAATTTTAAAACTTTTTTGAATATTTGTATTACGAATAGAGAGTTTTGTTCTGCTGGATGACATTTACTTCCTTGTGTCGGACCACTATTTCCAATTGTGACTGGCTATATATAGTCTGGACTGGCTATAGTGCCTCCATCGCCAGATTTTGTCCCTATTCGACACTATACTCAAACCCATGATTCTGTTTCGATCAATATCCACGTCTGGGTTGTGTATAAAACCTTTTTAGTTGACACTTCTCAATGTAACAATTCCTCAAGCATTCACCCGTTATTTTCAAATCTGTTCAACTTTTACTTTTCCTTTTGTAGTCTTTTGATGTTATTGTCATAAATAGGCTATTATAATTTGTACAAGAAATGCTTACCTTTATAAAGAGAGGTTCTATATGCACGGGATTCAAGATACAGGCCACAACCGCTACCAATCAGTAAGAGTTAGAAAAGAAGAACATGGTTCACTTCATACGGAAGGCCTACACCACTTCGTTTTAGCGAAAATGTCATACATTGCAGTCTAGCTGTGTACTTGGCAAAACCTGCTTTGTGCATTCGTTCCAGTCAGTGATCAGGAGTACAAGTGCATGTATAGTTTACTTGTTGCAAAACGTACAGGATGTAGGCCTACTCTCTTTAGTTCCGTGTTCCATGGTAAAGCCACGATTATTAGAATAACATAACAATATTATAGTCGATATTTATATAGTGCTTTATACACCCGAAGGGCGTCTCAAAGTGCTGAAACATACAGTATTTCCTGCAAGGTATGTGGGAATAGGTTTTTGAATTATGATCTACTCCTTTTACATAGCACCGTGTAATGGTTTACAAGGTGCTGTGGCGCAATATGCCGCCAATCCAGCCAGGAACGCCGGGGCGAACCCCTTCTCTTTTCGATCAAGTGCACTGGGTTCTTTTACGTGCGTTACAACACACGGGACCAACGGCTTTACGTCCCATCCAAAGGACGAAGTAATGTTTTAGTGTCTTGCTTAAGGACAATAGTGTCACGGCTGGGGACACACTCTGCTGATCAGAAACACCAGAGTTTGAATCCGGTGCTCTTATTCATGGAATGCCTTCCATGGCAAATAATATATCCTCCTTTGTTACGAATTTAAAGTAATGTTTGAGGATCATATACCCATTATGTTGCTTTTCATGAGTTGCTTCTGCTCTTAATTTAAGTAGCCACAAACTATTCCCTTATATGAAAATATAAATTCTCCCACAAGACAGTAGCATCTTATTCATCCAGCCATCTTATTCATTCATTCAGGTTATTATACTGAGTGGATGCTTCATCAAGCACCAACAGGCTTATCTAGTGTTCTCATCTCATTATTTTATCCCCGATGCAAATTTAACATCCTATAAATAAAAGTCAGATACTGCTCTTTCTGTTTTACATGGCAGGTTTTATTTTATTGTTGTTAACATGGAACAATTTTGCTATACTTTATCTCGAATCTTCGTAAATTTCTAAGACATTTCGTTATAAGCTGTTCGTTCGTAGATATATGTTTTAATAATGAGGCATTCGTGTTGCTTTAGAAGATGAATCAATCCAGTGATATACAGAATGTATATTTGGTTTGCGGTAACACCATGTGTGTATCTACTTGCCAGGTAGAGTTGTTCTTAGGGAACTGTCTTGCTTTATTCTACTGCCGTGGAGTAGATAATCGGAGGTTCGGGAGACTTCTCAGTTCTGAAAAGAACTGTCCTGCTTTTTAACTATTACCAGGGCGGATGGTATATATACAGAATGTTTGTCATAAAGTATCACTAAGAGTTCCTCATATTAGCAATACATTATTAAACGCATACCAATGCTTTATGCAATAATAATCAAAAATATTATTTAAAAAAATATTTGCTAATCTTTCAGCCCCTTGAAATAAATCAAGTTTTATTTTTGCTGGATACCCGTGGGGCCTGTTTTCTATTTGTAAAAGGGTTAACCATTGTATGTCATAGAGCTATGCGTCATATCTAGCGATCACACAAATTATGACAGTACGCCCTCTATCAATTAAGTTCCTCGTAATTATCAACACATAACTAGAAATGCATCTAATGCTGAATATTCGAAAAATGCTCAACAGTGTTTGCAAATTTGTCTTCCCCTGAAATCAGATCAAACTTATTTGCTGAAAAATATACCACTGGGTCCTGTATTTATATAAGTTTAGTCGTTGAATGATAGAGCTATGCATTTATTACGAAGATCCTTGCTGCATATACTAGGGATCAAACAAACTATGATTAGTGTGTCCCCTGTATCGACTTAAAATTGAAACAGATACAGGTCTTTAAAGTCATAAACATAGGTCAAGTACTTGAAACCACCATTAAGCAACAACTCTGGATCAGGTGTTATTTGTTGAAGTCAGAATTTTGTTTATGTACCCCCCCCCCAAAAAAAAAAAGTTTAATAAGTGTGACGTGCTCAACGAGTTCCTATTAATTTTGTCGGAGGGAGAAACACAGCCTTTATTTCCAGACCAACCCCGGATTATAAAGGAAACTTCCATCCTTTTAAAACCTTTTCCCTTCTCTAAACTTACAACATGCTTATGCAGAGAACGTTCTCAAAGCATTGACTTGTGACAACATCAAAAGGTTTTTGAAATGAGGCTAATGCGAGAAAAAACATTAGTAAAGATGTCCCCCTTTTTTAAAAGCTATTATGATCTTTCTACATGGCATTTCCATTTAAAGTGTACTCGACAGGGCATTTTATACAAGCAATGTTGCTAGAATTATTTCTCAAATTGTCATTTTCTTGCTTTTTACAAACTCTCTGATCCGAATTGACCTTTTTTATGATTATTTATTCCACCTCAACACCTGAAAGGGGTGTGTCGATATGACTCGGAATCAAGTCATGACGTCATCAGCCTGGTCTAATTCTGACTCAGTGACGTCAACTTGATATCTGCATACTCGTGAACAATGTCATTACTGGACTGCTCTTGAGTGAATTTGTGGTTTTTATTTGTTGGAGGCGGATTAGGAATCTCGTACGCTGACATCGCACTTGTAGTGACATCAGATTCTTTCGAATTCGGATTGACTGCAGCTGCAGGGCTTGGAGTTTCATACGTTGAGTCAGTAATGACGTCATATTCCGACGAATTGGGATTAATTGCGCTCTTAGGACTTGAAGTTTCGTACGTTGAGTCTTTAATGACGTCATATTCTGGTGGGTTTGAGTTAACTGTACCCAGACGGCTTGGAGTTTCGTAGGCTAACCCTGGAGTGACGTCAGCTTGTTTCGTGTTGACTGTACCATTGGCACCATTTATTCCCCCGTCTCTTCTTTTTTGCCTGTATATTTTATAGGACAACATAGTTTAATTAACAATGTGGTTAGTAAGTTTTTCAACTGCCCGACAGTAGGGCCTACTTGTTATAGGCAATCATTTTCACACGTCGTGGACGTAATTTAAAGGGCAGGTTGCATCAAGCATAACTGGTTATTTTCCCTGATGAAGTTCCTCATGTGCTTTATTGCCAAGGGAAGTGCGTCTACCTGTTGTCCTGTTGAGTCTGCTGCCACCGAGCGTCCTTTTTATGCAAGTCTGTCAAACTTGATGTAACTTGAGACATGTGTCTTGGTAGTTATAATGCATTTCATTTGAACTTTAAATGATAAATGGTCATCACCGTGACCCGTGTTGGTCATATTGACCCTATCCATAGTTAAGTTTATGCTTCAGATTGGGCCTCTTTGACCTAACCCGTGAAAACTAAAAAACGTGATCTGAAGACAGTTTGCATCTTACCTCTTTCTGAAGGTAATAATGACAATCACAATGAAAATCATCAAGGATACGATTACTCCAACTGCTATTCCAATGAAAGCCCCTGGTTGGATTAACAAAAAACATAAACATTATCCAGAATAGCGGATTTGAGACATGGTTTCTAGTAATCATAGCAACTTCAAACTCCTTCCGGTTCTCTTTGATGTACCTACTCAGTTGTTCCCTGAATATCACTGTGATCTGATATGAATAAGCTTCCAAATCCAGAGGCGCTATTATGTTTTTTTGTTGAAAACATTAATAATTGTTTTGGGGTGACTTTTGTACACATTATGAGTAAGTTTAAGATACTTGCTTTATTTCAAATGAAGCAATGACATTGGGGTCATCACAGCACAATAATTATCAATATTAGGTTCTTTAATAGTAGTTCGGGAGAAAACATTATTTCTCTGGACGATTTGAACTGGTATGAATTTTAGATAGACAAACCTGTTTTGGATGTTTGTGGGTTGGGTATCTCTCGCCCATCAGTGGTGTCACCAGGGTCACTCGATGGCCCTCCCGACGAGGCGGTCACTATCATGTTGTTAGTCTGGTTCGTAGTCGTGGGCACTACACTTGTAACTGTGTGTGAAACAGTTGTCATTGCCATGGGTGTGTTATTAGTCTGGGTCGTTGTCGGGGGCGATGCTGTGTATGAAAAAGTTGTCGGTGGTACAACTATAATATGGAAAAGGACGGATACTTAATGTCACTCATTTATATTAATAGGATTTGATTGTTTTTGTTTTCAAGCCCTATACTTCACGGAGCCAACGAAGGCGATTGCTTCATGCCCCCTGGTCATGCCTTGGTGCCATTGAAATGCTCCAGTAGAAATGTACAATTTCCTTATCATAAGGGTGCCCTTTACCAAGGAAAAAATGCCCTGGCGCCCTTGCCCTTTCACTGAACGAAGCATACATGCCCGTGTTTTACTATTAGCGATTATATCCCATTGAATGTCCTATCGATGTGTGTTAAGTCTATGGTTCTGTAAACCTTAATGAAAGTATCGTCGCAGTGAAGTTAAGAATAGTGGAAGTGAGGGTGTGTCTGATGTTATTGAAACTTTACCTGCTGTGCATGTTGGTACAGAGTTGCTCCATTCTGCAATGTTTTCCCTCTTTATACATTCGATGGTCTCGGCTCCTTGAATAACGTACCCAGTGTTACACACGAAGCTTACATGGGTACCGAAGAACTTGGAGTTGGCTAAACTATAAGAGACGTGGGTAGGATTTGTGACTTCATGGCTCCCGTGGGCTGGTGGGCCAATTACATTATTGCAAACTCCTTCGGAAACTGAAAGTCAAACACAAAATATTCTTTGATTGGAAGTCATATGTGGTTTAGTTTGCACATCCTAAAACGTATGCTTAAATGCAGTGGACACTATTGGTAATTACTCAAAATAATTATTAGCATAAAACCTTTCTTGGTGACGAGTAATGGGGAGAGGTTGATGGTATTAAACATTGTGAGAAACGGCTCCCTCTGAAGTGCCTTAGTTTTTGAGAAAGAAGTAATTTTCCACGAATTTGATTTCGAGACCTCAAGTTTAGAATTTAAGGTCTCGAAATCAACCATCTGAACGCACACAACTTCGTGTGACAAGGGTGTTTTTTTCTTTCATTATTATCTCGCAACTTTGATGACCGATTGAGCTCAAATTTTCACAGGTTTGTTATTTTATGCATATGTTGAGATACACCAACTGTGAAGGCTAGTCTTTGACAATTACCAATAGTGTCCACTGCCTTTAATATAATGTTATATATTTACCTAGTGTGAAACGGGCGTTTCGGAGTAATGTTATGTGACAATGTATAAGTTCAGCTCTGCTTTTCAAAAACAAGTTGAATCATTTAAACAAGCTGCAGTCAAGAAGACTTCATTTATAGCAGAAAATTACTTCAAAGTGTTGTGTGATATACTTGCATTGATTTTAGGAATATGTCCAATTTCCCTGTACCTTTTCCTGGTACTTAAATTATCAACCAACGCTCAATCGGGCGGAATTACAAAAAACAGCTGCTGGTTGAGTTTTTAAGCCAAGAATTAGCACATTTTTTTTACAAATTGGGGGGGGGGGGGGGCAAATAGTTTGTGGTGTTTTTTGTTGGGGGGGGGCAAGTAAGTTTCTTAGCTTACTTTTGTAGATTGATATTCGCCAATGACCACCGCAGTATTGGTTTGAGTTGCCTGGACAAATATTCCGGCACTCTGATTCTTTTGCTGTCCCACGTCTTCCATAATCCTCGTTGTTTCCGCAGTAACACTCCGTCTCAGATTCTACACCAGCATATTTATAAGATCTACTGCCACAGTAATTGAAACACCACTCCACGGACAAGCTGTTGGAGGTTGTTGAATCCCCACTCAAATCCCGACCTCTCCATGTCCCATCTTCAAAGCACCCCAAATATCCAGGTCCTATATAAAACGATACAAACGTAGCTATAGCAATTCTAATAGTGGTCACCAAAAGAGATGTTTCCAAAAGGAGATTAGCCGTTAAAAAAAGCAGTCTAATTTAAACACTTTGAACCACGCACACAAGTTGTTTTCTGTGTATTTGTAAAAGGCACGAGTTGTGGGCAGCGAAGACAAGAAACTAAAGCACTGATCTTGAAACTGTGTAATAGAGAGAGAGTTTCTTACCGGTAGTCTGCGCATTTGATGACGTCATTAGTTGATAAACCAACGCCGTCCAAATTAGTGCAGCTCCGTACAATGAATGAAGCATTCTTTTGGTTCCAAATGCCTGAAATCAAATTGTACAAGTAACTGAATATTTGTATAAGAATATGAGTGTGTGTTGTACTAACTGGGTGTGTTTTACTTCCTTGTCGGACTACACTTTCAAAGTTTCCTTTGTATAATATAAGTACTGCCATTAAGGACTCTGGACACTATTGGTAATTGTGAAAGACCGGTCTTCTCATCTTGCTGTATCTCAACATAATTAATAACAAACCTGTGAAAATTTGAGCTCAATTGGTCGTCGAAGTTGCGAGATAATATTGAAAGAAAACCACCCTTGTCACACGAAGCTGTGTGCTTCCAGATGTTTGATTTCTTGACATCAAAATCTAATTCTGAGGTCTCGAAATCAAATTCGTGGAAAATTACTTCTTTCTCGAAAACTACGTCACTCCAGAGGGAGCCAATTCTCACAATGTTTTATACTATCAGCATTTCCCCATTACTCGTTACCGAGTGAGGGTTTATGATAATAATTATGGTGAGTAATTACCAATAGTGTCCACTGCCTTTAAGCCGTGTTTCATAGTGTGCCCCCCCCCCCCCCCCCCCCCAATCAACAAATTCTGTCCCCAGTCAACACTAAACTCAAAATCATATCCTATTTAGAAATTTATTTTCTGCTAGGTGAAATTTACTTCCTTGTGTCGGACTACACTTTCCAAGTTTCCATTATAAGAACTGCCACTAAGCCGTGTTTCATAAGTCCGACTCCATCAACAGATTCTGCATTTCCCTATTCGACACTACTCAGCTATTCAGCGATGCATCTTTTTTTTCAAGACATCACCGGGCCCAGTGTCATGGAGCTGCTTAAGCACAACACTTTGCTTAAGCAAAATAATCCTTGCTTGGTAAAATCAGACCACCGGTCAAGACTCTATTCAATATTGTTGTTGTGCTAACTAAACAACAGCTAAATACCAGGCTCGAGCAATCTTTGTGGCATGAAATTTTGGTCAGTAAAATGTTTAATACGAGCAAGCTATTTTCGTGCTTAAAGGCACATTTTTTGCTTAAGCAGCTCCATGAAATTGGCATCGTTGTATCTCCCATGATGACATATTTGTTTCGAAAACCACCATATTTTATCAATGATTATGCTAATACATGACTATATTTGTAAATGAGTGAATTGCTTTGGTTCCAAAATGTATGAAATAATATTGCACAAGTAACTGTCTTGAATATTGGTATTAAAATTTGAGTTTTATATTTAGCTGGGTGTCGGACCACAGCGTCCACTTTGAAGTGTGGCAATGACCTGGCTAGTGCCTCCATCGACACTATACTTATTACTAAACCCAGTATTCAGACATCTGTCGTACTTCCATTGATGTCTACTTTCTTTCAAAAACCACCAGATACTCAGGCAGTATTATTCAGATAGGCATCCTGTATTATTTGCATGACTCTGTTTCGACAAATATCCACATCTAGGTAATTAGTACATTAGTTTTTATGTAGACACACTCTCACCAAATGTCGAATAATGCCACAAGCATTTACCCGTCAGTTTCAAATCTGTTTCATTCTTGGTTATCCTTTTCCATTGTTTTAATATTTTGTCATAAATCTTCGAACATAATATAAACTTACCTTTAGACTGATTCTATGCACGAGAATCAAGTACAAGCCACAACCGCAGCAACAAGTGAGAGTTAGCAAAGAACATACACATGCAGTTCCTTCATAGGGTACACCACTCGTTTTCGCAAAACGCTACAATGATTTCGTGTACTTTGCAAAACCAACTTTTGTGCTACCAGTCAGTGATCAATAGTACGGCTCAGTGTACACGGTGCACTGTGTGGAGTTTTTTTCCACTTCTTTTTTGAGTTCATCACCTGTTGCAAAAAATCCATGATACTATTCTTCTTTAGTTCCGCATTTCATTGTAATAGGGTGCGTTCGTTTAGCTTCCCTGGGTCGACCCCGGTGTGTGGTGGGGTTTTTTTTTCCAGGACGAACGTGGGTAATTATCTGCACACGTTCGTCCTGGGAAAAAAAACCCGCCACACACCGGGGTCGACCCAGGGAAGCTAAACGAACGCATAATAGGTTTTGAGTGTAACAATGAATAAAAGAGAGAGCCCTCACTCGTTCAAATTCGTTGGTATAATAGTATTGTATACACTTTAGGCCCATAAGGGTGTAAAATGCCAACTAAAACACTCGCACTACCTCCTTTGTTACGAGTTGCTTCGGCTCTTAATTTAAGTAACCACAAACTATTCCCTTTTATATGAAATATAAATTATTCCACAAGACAGTAGCATCTTATTCATTCATTCAGGTTCTATGAGAGTGGATGCTTCATCAAGCACCAACAGGCTTCTCTAGTGTTCTCATCTCATTCTTTATCCTCGATGCAAATTTAACATCTCTTTCTATAAATAAAAGTCAGATACTGTTTTTTCAGTTTTACATGGCAAGTTTATTGTTGTTAACATGGAACATTTTGGTTGCTATGTTTTATCGAATCTCCATACAATTGTAAGACATAAGTGCATAAAATAACAAACCTGTACAAATTTGGACTCAATTGGTCATTGAAGTTGCGACAAAATGATGGAAAACACCCTTGTTGTATAAAATAGTGTGCTTTTAGATAGGAAAAGTATTCTGGCCAGAAGTCTTTTATAATTTTAGTGAGAAATAACCTCTTTCTCAAAAACTACGTTACTTCAGAGGGAGTCGTTTTTCACAAAGTTTTATATTATCAACAGCTCTCCGTTGCTCGTTACCAAGTAAGGTTCTATGCAGTGCCTTTAATGCTGAGGCATTCGTGTTGTTTTATAAACAAAACAATCCACCGTGATATGCAGATGGTTGCGAACAACACTCCACTTAACAGGGTAAACATACCAATACATACATGCATAAAAAATGCTAACAGCTTAAATATTCAAAACAAAATCAAATCAATCATATTTGCCTAAAACTATAACTCATCACAAAGCTCCTTGCTGCTAATCTAGAGATCACACACAATTCTTTTTTCGGGTCCTTTTCGGCATAGCACGTCTTAGTATCAAGCTTATATACTAATGAAATAATATAGCGTGACAAATTCTATATAGGCTAACTATGACCACGTGACTGTTCACTAGGAACAGATCCTTCGCATTTGTTTGGTGGATCGTGCGTCATTCATTATCTATTATTTTGCTATGTTTTACTGACATGGTGCTCCAATATTGGAGTCCAATATGGATAGTTATCGGACACTCCGAGGCATCGTTCCCACTCGTTCCCGCCCGTTTGTCCAAACGAGCCAAGGGCGTGTCAACAAGGAGTCGTCGGCTATTGGTTGTATTTCACTTTCTAAATCAACAACCACAGCCAGGAAATGTATTTGCTTGTTGGCTTTATTCTCTTTCTGTACCATTATTATCGAAAGGGATTCATTCATAAATGATATTTTCAACCAATCCTGGATTTTCTTTCGCAGTTGTGAATGACTCGTACCGTCCATTTGAATCGTTTCCCGCCATTTCTGAATCATTTCCCGCCATATCTGGCTCGTCTCTGAACGAGGAACTCTCGTACAGAACATTGTCAAACAATCCAGTTCCAGCGTTCTCATGGGCCCCCGAAGATGGCTGAATGACTGTGTTGACGTAATTACTCTCGCCACTCCTGGACTGTTTCCGAACAACCTCACTGTAGAGCTGTGCTTGTGGGTTTTGGTTTGGCTCTTGAGGGTCCCTCTCCGTCGTTTGAACTGTGATCTCGTACATATTGTTTGAGAAACTCATCCCCATCGTATCCGTGGCAACAGCAGAGGGTGACGCCTTCCTCTTGCTTCTTCTTTTGAATAAATAAAATGTATAGAAAATAGTGAGATTTGCGTCTAGAAAGTTGCAAAGTTGAAAAGCGAGGACGACAGAGGTCGCTACTTTTTTTACATAGACCTTTTCGCAAATACCCTTTTTTGTTTTTACCGCCCAAGGCCGGGTTGCAACTTTCTGTTTGTTTATGTTTGTTGTTTGAACTTACCTTTTTCTGCAGATAAAAATGATGAAGGCGAGGCCAATGATAACTGCTAATAGTACTCCAATAACAATTCCAATGAGGCTGCCTATACAATAAAAGAAGATTGTTGTTTAACAAACATATTTTTAAGTTATAAGTAAGGATAATATATAGGAATGTTGTGTCAATTTAAAGCGGAATTGGAAATGCAAGGCATTTGAGGCAGCAGCCATTCTATGGGTACAAACTCTTTACTGAAATGGTTGAATTGACCTGTTGGTGTTGCTGCCACCTAGCGTCCCCAAAAGGGTAGAGTTTGACTTAGACTGGGCCCCTGTCTTTATCCTGCTCATGATCCAGTGATTGCATTGGATACAATGATATCATTGGATACGTGCAGTGACATGAGCTTTACATGCCCAAACAGAACACTGCTGTCACGTCCGCAATAGATTTTGACTGCGTATCTCTATGTGAATGGAATGAGGTGAAAGGTGAAAATACACGCCGGTTTGAAAGTAGGTCTCTGGCGTGTTTCACGAGCCTCGAAGTGTGACGTCAGATGTTCAGGCTATAAGTTTGACTTAGACTGTTCCCTGTCTTGTTATCCTCCAACCACTGGTCTTATCAGGCCCGGCCAGTGCGTTCATTTGATACAATGATTTCATTGGATAAACGTGATGTGACGTAATCTATTGTGACCATGTTCTGATGTATTTTAATGATAAAAACAGCCGGTTTCAATTTGTTAAAGATCTCCTTGATTCGTACCTTGATCTAAAGTGAGTGTTTGCTGGGATTTTGTCGACGCTGCCTCGGTGCTCGATGGTGGCGCACGACTCGCGTTTGTGGTTGTTATCTTACCGGTTGAGGGCGCAGTCGTGGTTGTTGTGGGCACAGTGGTCGTTGGAATCGTCGATGGTATAACAGCTTAGACGAGGAGAAACAAAATAGGTGTATCAGTTAAGGTTTCCCTTTGATGCTGGAGTGGTCAGAGAGGGTAATCCATTTCCAATAAATGGACGACCGAGTTTTATGTTTCAAAAGTTTGTGATGTCATCTTGGGTCACACAAAGTGTGGGTACTGGCATATATACCAGCATGTGCTTAGACAGTTCTGAGCTCTGAGAGTGGTGTGCAAAATAAACTTTATTTGAGGACCACATAAGGCCTATTCTCAAAGAGATATTATTGAATAGTCGGTCACATTATTAAAATCGAAAATTGGAGTAAGTGAGTCATTCGATAAGACGGACGGATCAATATATTGGGTCATTCGGTAAGACAGACGGATCAATATATTGGGTTGGTCAAAATATTTCGTAGAAAAATAGTCGGTTATTCTGAAATAGTCTTGTATTGTTTGTTATCTGCTTTGATCGCTTTTGCCAAATATGGATCACAGATAACAAATCTTGCAAGTGGCAGTATTCCAATTTGGAAAGCTTTCAGGGAAGATAACAATACATGTTTTTCAAATAATACTACATATACAGGCGTATTACCTCTACACGTTGGTACAGTGTCACTCCAGCCAACGGTGTTCTCCTGTAAGAGGCACATAATGGTAGAAGACCCATCGAGAACATACCCAGCATCGCAGAAGAAATTCACCCTTGTCCCGAGGAACTTGTAGTTGTCTAAATTATAAGACAGACCACTCGGGTTGGTGATCGAGTTAGTGCCATGGGCAGGTGGGCCTATTGCATTACTGCATACTCCTTGTGAAACTGACAAAAAAAAATAACAATATTTTATTCTTCAATCCACAACAGGGATCGATTTCAATTTTTAGTAAAGCAGATGTTTATGTCTACAAAAAACAAAGACCGAGTATAGCCAGCTCAGAGCAGGCTTAAGATTTAAGACTATAATTATAGACCGCGCTATTGCAATCGGTCCATAACAAAAGACTGTCTAAGCTGGTCTCAAGTTTAGCCGGCTATAGCGCATAGACTGGTTTAAGACCGCTTGGTGCCATCCGCCCCAGATGTTTATGTCTACAGGGGGCTAAAATAGCGCCCCCTTGTTGATTAATCTTTATCACGACTCGTCACAACTGATATCCTGAACATCTGACGTAACACTTCCAGGCTCGTGAATTACGTTTAGATACCATGGCTCTTGAGCCTATAAGTCAATCCCTGTCCACCACGAGCGTTCGTGACCTCGCTTCATTTTACATGGAGATTCGCACTCAAATCCCTCGTACATGTAATCAACCATTATAAAAAACATAATTGCATGATATGTAATGTACTATGTGCACACAAACATTATGCACGCTACATGCTGCAGACGTGACGTGACGACCGAAAGTGAAGGCCCTTGCTTTGGCTCGGCCCTTAATCGCACGGCCTCGACCCTGATGGTTTTTAACCAGTCGCTACCCTTTTATTCCCAACATTGAAGTGTGATTTGCTTACTTTTGTAGATTGCTATTCGCCAACCGCCGCCGCAAAACTGGTCAGAATCCCCCGTGCACGTGTACTCCTCGCAGTCCGACTCCTTTACTCGACCGTGTCGTCCATAGTTCTCATTATTACCGCAATAACATTCTTCTGCATATTCCAAACCAGCATACGTGTAGTCGACATGTAAATTGTCTTGGCAATGTTTGAAACATCGCTGAACGGAAAGGAGGTTGAAGGTTCTGGAGCCACCTTTGAGAGCGCGATTACTCTTATCCACAAAGCATCCGAGATGACCTGGTGCTGATAAAGATCCAAAAAGAAGAAACAAATTAAAACCCGAAAGTTCATCAATAATTATTATTCATAAATACCTCAGACAGTTTCGCTATTCCTATTGGTGGAGAGCGCGTCACGTGGGGTGTTTAAACCGTTGATAAAGACTTGGTGTGCACACAAAATATCCAACCTGCCCGGGTGTAAAGGAAAACACACTACAACAATATTTATTATAGTCCTTGAAAACCCGTGACATAAAAAGATAAGCTTTTAGAGATTTGACTTTTGTGGTACAAAGTTTGTCAAAAAATCAAAGGTTAAAAGAGAAATACGAGTTGACAAACCGTTAATTTGTGCGAGCGCTGATACCACTACTTGGCATATTATAATCCAAGCACCACCCCGCAATCTGCATCCACCTTTATGGGATTTCAATGTCTGGAACCGAAATTCTTTCATCTTTTCCCTCTGACGAGTAGCTTTTATATAGATTACAGGCAACTAACAGGCGCAAGACCAAGTATACAACCAAATCTGGCGTATGACCAAGGTATACAACCACTTTGTTTGATTAATTCAGAACACAAAGGCCTTTGTGACTGTCGTCGAATAATGTGTGTTTTTCTTCCTGTTTTCGAGGTGGTCATTTTACATAAAATTATCAATCTTTTGACCATGAACTGTGGCTGACACTCGCTGCCCACACAGGGGAAATATCACGCACGTTTTCTTCCTGGTGCTGGTGTGGTGGTAGAATAATATGTTAACTCCGATCAGCCTCTCATATGAGCCTTTGCCAAAACACATCCGGTAGTCTACGTGTCATAATGCACAATTCACAAACTCTCATATCAGTAGCGGTTGCATTATGGAACTGCATCCTCTTTTCATCATCCGCCAGTTGTTTCCTCTGGACCCAATTTCAAAGAGCTGCTTTGTCTTGTCTCTGATTGTCCAGTTGTCTTGTCTTTGTCTGTCAAACATCAAACTGATAGGCCTAGTATGGGCATCGGGTTATCAATTCAGCATCAATACTGTTAAACGTTTATACTGTCCCATGCAGTTTAAAAACTAAAGTCTATTTTGTTCAATATTAGGGAGGTTTAGTCGACGTACGTTTGCAAGCAAAAACGTGAACGTGAACGTCAGAAAATTGTGTCGTTTATAGGTGACGTCACCACTTTGTGCTTATTTTATGCTCGCGTATGACATCTGCACGTACGTACCTGACGTGAGAAACGATAACTTCATGTATGCTTAAAACGAGTTTGACAAAACAAATTGTTGACGTTCACGTTGACGTTTTTGCTTGCGGAAACGTGCAGCTAAACCTCCCTAATATATTTTGTATTATATTAATACGTGCATGATAAGGCGTGGAAGGACAGTCACACATAGCGAATCAGGGTGAACCTTAGTCAAATATATGTGGCATCCAGCACAGACCTAAGAGGAAGGAAGTCATCGTCCATGCATCAACAAGAAAACAATTTCCATGCAGTTGTAATACCGACCTTTCCGGGTCAAATAGAAGCTACAAACCTCCGAACCTAACACTCATGACCGGTACAAAACAAGTTATATGAAACAACATTCGTTTATGCAAGCAGGCAGACCAATAATGTTGATGCAAAAAGATACCACGTGGTCGAATTGTTGGTAAAAAAATGAGGGGTGGCATTTAACAGATTCTGTGTGTCTAGAAACCAATGAATACGTTGTACACTTCAAGTCTATAGACGATGTGACCTCTGACGTCACACAAAAACCATAACATGATTCGCGCGCATATCGCCGGGCAAAACCTTTGTGTTTTGGCAGCCAGCTAGAAAGTGTATGCAATCTTAGCATGACTACGTGTCTTTTTGCCCGGCGAAACATGACTTATACAGTGATTTTTTTTTCAACCGAGGGCGGTTTGAATGTAAACATAGGTCACATCGTCTATAACATGTGCAACATTGAGCAAGTTTGAGTGAGTGACTAGGACAGACTAGCTGACCAGAAACTGTGACATAGCTCTCGAGTTGATCACATCATGGAGGTAGACCTCCATGATCATATCGATCATGCTGCTGCAGTGCTTGGTTCGATATGGTCAATCTCCCTGTGTTCTATGGTTTCTGGTTAGCCTAGTCGGTGTAGTTGCTTACCAGAACTTACTAATTTGTATTAAATGGGGCACTTTGAAACACTAGGTGGCAGCAGACTTCCCAGGTAAAATGATATTGTTTGTGTAGTTCTGATGATGCGTTATTTCCGAAAACAATGGATTTACCTGAAAAGTCTGCTGCCACCTAGTGTCCCAAAAGTCAATTTTGTTCTGCTTATTTCTCAGAAACTATAGATGTTCACACAAAATCTTGTATGCTATATCTTTCATACTTCATCGTTCATGCGTTATCTTTTAAGCCACATTATTTGTAAATCTGTTATAATACCTTATCTTTCATTACGTTATCTTTCAACCTACGTCTGTCATAATGTCTTTCAGACAATGGCAAGAATAAAAGCCGCTTGTTACATCACTGTACTGATTCAATAGACTGAATATAACAGGGATTCTGCAAGGTAAGCAACAATATTACATTTTTGGTATAATTATAATGGGTAGGGTAGATGGCTTTAGCTTCGATCCAAACCCTGTTTATTATAATAAGATGCCCGGTGTTGAGATTCCCCCCCCCCCCGCGAAGATTCTGTCCCTCGTACGGCTGACCATAGACCTTATCGCAAATACCAATGCGCACGCGCAGACTGTTGAATAAGGTGCATTGTGGGATAGATATGGATAAAATTGGATACAAGCTGGACCACAATGCACCTAATTCCAAGCTTCACGCGCGCGCCCCAGTATTTGCAAAAAGGTCTATGGAGTACTATCCCTCTATGGGCTGACTGTGTACAAACTTCTCCTGTTAGCGCCCTCTTTTGAACCGCCCTCCTCCAGGCTCCACCCCATTATAAGTGTCCCATAATCGGGACACAAAATGTTTCTCGTGATCACCTTCCAGTCCAAGGCAATTGTGTATTTAATTTTTGCTTTTCTCCAATGTACTTGTCAAATTTGTGTATAACATAGAAGTAAGGAAATAAATGTGTATCTGAATTAAAATTAATTAACGTTGTGTATATGTCAATGAACGGAAAAAGTTGCGTCGGTTATATTTTTGTCATAGACACTTTCATTGTGAAATATTGTATGTGAAAGAAAGTCAAATAGCAGCAGTAAATGTGGTTTAATTGCCTCATCGGTATTCGTGCTACACTATAATGATGGTCTGCACGCATGCATCATAGGGTAGGCCATATGGTAGCTTGGGGTCGTTGGGTCTACAAAGTCGTTTGGAATGGATAACCTTTGTCAAGCCATCCATGAAAACAGTCAACATAATGCACAAAACGCACCTGTATAGAAAACACAAGTAGTTCGGTATTAAATCTGCTGTCTGTTTTCGGTTGAGCGATTTCTGGTTACACACATCGTGAATTCAATCGTTTCACTGCGTCCACGGATACAAATGAGCCTTTTGCATTGTGGGCGTTGGTTAACTGGGAATTGAGCTGCAGACACAGGCAAGGTAAGTAACCAACAAATCGTATGTTTCATTTTGATGCGAACGTTCGGCAATTAATACAAGTATTAGAATACAATGGTGTTAAGTGGTATTTTATATTTAAAACAAAGAGGCCGTTACGTCGCGTCATTCCAGAGGCTCACCCAGGCAGGCCCCAGTGCCCTGCTTGTGGAGTACTGTTAAAAACCGTGCAGCATCATAGTATCTACGCAGCTCCTGAATTCAGAGCGGGCCGGTGCTTGCGTAACATTTTGCGTAAAGAGCCTTGGACAAGGCTACCACAATGTACACCAAAATATATTCTAAGAAACAAACTGTTGTTGTACAGTGTTCACCAAGGCCAGTGATTTCAGCTCTAGATCAGCATCAGTCAGTATTAAATGCCAAACACAATAAGCTGTTTGATTTTTTCAATTGAATACTACTCGGCATTATCTCAGTATTAAACAGTTATCAACAACAATAATGACTTTCATAAACCTTATCGCAATAGGAAAAGTTTCCGTATGGCGCCACCACTTTTTCATTCGATATGAAATAATATAGTATCTAATTTACCTCAATGAGATATCCTTTTTTGTAAAAATTAGTGAAAAAGTGGTGGCGCCATACGGAATGTTATCCTCGCAATACCCGGTATACGCGCTTTAGGCGTTGAATGAGGTGCATATAGTGGTGAAAAGGTGGTTACCGGCTGAGCTTTTCATTCTTTGTTTTAGTGCGGCTGACTGGTTTGACATGGAGCTGTTCGAAGCAAAAAATCTCAAAGTCTCCCTTTACGATAAGGGGACGACAATCAGAGAAATTGCTGCTGAAAAAGTCAAAGTGCAAACCGACCCAGAAAGAGAGGTGAGAAATTAGGTGACCGACAATTTTTTTTTTTTTTTCTCATTTTCATGGGGTTTTTTTTTCAGCATGACGGTTAACCTCTGTTGATTATGAGTAACACAAATAACTTAATAAATACGTAAACAAATGCATTTTTCGAAATTTGATTCTCTTTCGGAAAGATAGTCAAGCATAAACAATAACACATGATAAAAACAACTCCAAACATAAATATTGTTTTTTGTAAACAAAATGCTTGATTTTGCTTGCTAGGAATTGGATGACCCTTTTTTTATATTCGACATCGGTGACGTCATCGCTAAAGACAGGCAATGGAGGGATTTACTACCATCTGTGGAAACATTCTATGGTGAGACGTACAGCTATCATGAAATTAAAAATATTAATATTTAGTTAAAAATAAATATAAGTTCAGGTTATGATATTTCAATATTTGTATATTCCTTCACATCAGCTGTTAAGAGCAACCCAGACCCAGTGATCGTGAAGCTGATGCTAGCACTTGGGAGAGGCTTTGAATGCGCTAGTAAGGTAAGCGGCTTGTTTTTTGGGGGGTTTTTTGGGTTTTGTTTTTTTTTTTGGGGGGGGGGTTGCTTTGTACTAGTATACAGTGCTAACACACTTCGGTGTATGGGTAAAAACCAAAATTTATATTCGTTATCCCCGATGCAAATTTAACATCTATTGTACTAGTTTGTTTATTAACTTTGATTTTTACCCATACACCGATCTGTGTTAGCACTGAACACTCGGTACTTTCCCGAGTCCTGTGAAAAAATACCACAGGAATATTACTCGGGTGGGATATGAACCCACAACCCTTGCAATTTTCAATAGTTTGTTTTCTGTTGGGGCGTTGTGGTGTTGTTGTTTTAGGGCGTATTTGTTTGAGACCTCAAGTCTCTTCCAGTCTACTTCATGGATTGAAGATTCTTTGATTTATTTTAATCCGGTGCAGAATGAGATTCAGATGGTGTTGGATCTTGGGGCAAGTCCTGAAAATGTAATTTTTGCTCATCCTTACAAGCAAGAATCGCATATTCGATTTGTCCAGGAGAAAGGGGTGCGGAAGATGACCTTTGACACGGAAGAGGAACTTTACAAGGTCAAACGGATATATCCGGGTGCAGAGTAAGTTTCAAACATGAGAATATATCTTGCAACTTCGATGACCAATTGAAACCAAATTTTCAAAGATTGGTTACTCTGCATAATTTTAGGATACTGAGTAAAAATGCTGGTTTTAACAATTACCAACTGTGTCCAGTGCCTTTAAGCAATGTTATAAATGTCATTGTTTGTTCAGGCTAGTTCTACGGATAATATACGACAGCAAGACGGCCATGTTTGTAACTGGAGTTAAGTTTGGCTGCCATGAGGAAGACGTGCTCCCTCTTCTAACACTGGCTAAGAAACTTGAGTTGGATGTCGTTGGGGTCAGGTAAGAATTCCCCTTTTTGTCAAAAGCACGTCGACACTTTGGAGTAGGGGATACTGTTTATTATGTGGAGTGGAGTATAGTGTTTATTATGTATGTAGTGTGGATCCGAACCTCGAGACACTCTGTGGACTTGCACACATCCACACCAGGTTTTTCTTTTTCCGCCACAAAGAAACTAGGACTCGTCCTAGGACACTTTGAATACACTGCAAAAACTGGAGTGTTAAATTGATTCTTCCTGGTATCTATATGTGACAACACCAACATGGTGTTATTTATCCCCATTACTAAATCGTTGGTGAAATTAACACCGTGTCGGTGTTGTCACATAATATAGATACCAAACGAATCAATTTAACACCCCCAGTTTTTGCGGTGTAGGAGCTATTCAAAAACTAAGTTAGGTCCTAAGTTAGGACGAGCAGTTATGGTCCTAGTTAGGTCAAACTCGTCCTGTCTCAAGTCTTAACTCTTTGCGAAATCCAACAAAGGACTATCGATAGAGTGTTTGCAACACAGAGCCGTATGAACATAAATCAGAAAGGGTTTATTCGTCTTGTGAGAATTAAATCTTGATGTTTTTATTTGCGTAAGTGACACTTGTCTCATTATTACTCGTGTTCATAGTTTCTATATTGGAACTGAGCTTCAAGACAAGGATGTTTTTGAAGGAGTAATACAGTATGTGAGCCCAATGTTTAAATTGGGGCGTTCTCTGGGTCTTAGCATGAATCTATTGGATCTTGGAGGTGGGTTCCCCGGAAGGTTGCGCCCGAAGACACCCTTTGAGGAGGTAAGGCACTTCATTCACTTGCTCTTCAATACATTTAACACTAAATACAATAATAATAAAACGGCTTTTATATAGCGCCCTTAACCTCAAAAGGATCCCGAGGCGCTTGACAGGGGTTACAAATATTCAGCACGTTAAGAAAGTACTGAACAATTTAAGAACAACAGATTATGAGTGCTTAAGAAAATTACAAACGACCAAAGACCATTTTTTTAAATTTAAGCAAACAAGAACAAAACTGGACAATTTAAGAAAAACAGATTAAGAATGTCTAAGAAAATTACAGACGACCAACAAAAATGTAAATGGACAAGCACAACCGCGTTTTGTTTATTTGGTTATCTGTTGAGAAACCGCTATGTATACACAAATAGTTATGCATAAATAAATTTGATCCCCATTTAGTTTGCAGATAGTATAAAGATGTCTTTGGCAAAGCATTTCCCACCAAGCCGTGGTGTTCGAGTCGTCGCTGAGCCAGGCACGTTCTACACACGATCAGCGGGATGGCTCCTGGCTAATATAATGGCCAAACGTTTCTACAAAGGACCCCAGGGTGTCCAAAACGTCGTCCAAAACGGTGAAGGGGATGTCAAAAATGTTGAAGGTTTGTTATTTGATGTCAATGTTGGGATGCACCTAGTGAGAATACTGGTCTTTTGAATTACCAAACGTGTCCAATGCCTTCAAGTGACTCAATACCGTTTTTAATTTCAATATTTCTATTATCAGAATATCCAGTTATGATGTACTACCTGAATGTTGGCATTTACAATTCATTGTTGATGTCATTTCTGGACCAAACTTACTTCGACCTTCCGGAGCCGCTAAAGGTAAAACAACATTTCAGTAAACAAAATTATATTCTTGTCAAACGTATATTCTTTAGTTCTTGATTTGCAGATGTTTTTTTGTTTCATTTCTATTCAAAAACAAAATGATAATTAGAATTCCTTGTACTCAATACCATAATATCATCCTCCATTGTTCCATTTTTGTCACATTTTAAAGACTTCAAGAAAGGACGCTGACCTCAAATTGTCTCGTCTTTGGGGCCCAACTGGTGATGGCGATGACGTTATAGTCACCCGCTGTATGTTGCCTGACATGGACGCAGGAGATTTCTTAATCATTTCCGGTAAGCACTTTTTTATTTCATACATTATTATATTAGTTTAATAAATTTATTGACAGATTCGTGATCTGCCAGTTGCATGCTTGTATAATCCACTTAAAGGCAGTGGACACTATTGGTAGTTACTCAAAATAATTATTATCATTAAACCTTTCTTGATTATGAGTAATGGGGAGAGGTTGATAGTATAAAACATTGTGAGAAACAGCTCCCTCTGAAGTGACGTAGTTTTCGAGAAAGAAGTAATTTTCCACGAATTTGATTTCGAGACCTCAGATTTAGAATTTGAGGTCTCGAAATCAAGCATCTGAAAGCACACAACTTCGTGTGACCATGGTGCGACAAGGGTGTTTTTTTTCTTTCATCTTGCAACTTCGACGAACGATTGAGCTCAAATTTTCACAGGTTTGTTATTTTATGCATAATATATTGAGATACACCAACTGTGAAGACTATAGTCTTTGATATTTACCAATAGTGTCCAGTATCTTTAACAATATTATTGGCAGCTCTTATAATACTGTCTCTTCGTTTAGATGCTGGAGGCTACACTACCACGTGTGCAACCACATTCAACGGTTTCTGCATACCCAAGACGTGTTACATCGCACCCCAGGAAACAAGGTTGTTTGTTTAACTCAAATCTCAAGAACAAATAACGAATACTTTCAAACGTGGTCCTGTCTCCGAATATGTGTCTTAGCTTACCCTCGTCCTAATTCAACCACATACACTTCTCGATCGGATCGCTTCTGCTTGAGCATATTGGTAATTATTCAAAGTAGTTAGCATAAAAACTTACTTGGAAACAATCAATGGAGATTGATAGTATAACACATTGTGAGAAAATTAGGCTCGCTCTGAAATAACGTAGTTTTTAGAAAGCAGTAATTTCATACCAAGTATTTTAATTGGATTCGAGACCTCTGTTCTGCCATCTTGTCGCTAATTTTGAACTCGTTTTATTTTCTCTGATCTATCTTGCGTTAGAGTAGTTGTCCTGTCATTCGTTTGCTCTTTTATCTGCATGTCTGTCTGGTTGTTTTGTTTCTGTGTCTGGCTGTGGTTTACAAACTTCTGCTGATCAAAACGACCCCATACCCTATTTTTACCCTGCTTACTGCAACTTAATGTTATTTTAGCTTTACATACTTGGTACATGTAACATCAAGAACTCTATATTTGTATAGCTAAAGCTCCCACTAATGAATGCTTCCCCTCTAAGAAATGTTACTTGTTACTAGTTAATCATAATGCATATTGATTTTAAATAACTGAAATTCGATAACCATTTTGATTTGTTGAGTTTGTTTGTTGTTATATCTTTTGTTTATCTTTTTTATTCTGTAGATCTGTCCTGGAGGAAGCGTTCCCATTGTAATAATAGACATAACATCAATGACAAGACGAACATGAGAATTCTCAACGTTAGTAATACTAATATTGGCTTATTATGAGCGCACATATCCGTCACGTAGTGACGCTCATTGCTTGCACATACAATTGTGCTATACTCCTAGGTGAAGGGTTGTGACCGGGATTCGAACCCTCGCCCGGTCACAAGAACTCGAATTTGATGCTCAAAACTTCTCGGCCATGACGCCCTTTATTCGACACATTGAAATGACTCCAGTCAGAACACCATCTCATTATAATGCTTTTATTTTTGCTCTTTATATCACTTAGAATATAACAACCGTTCTTTACAATACTATAGTAAGTCTAATGCAAGAGTAGATTATATTGTAAGGAAAATATAAAGCACATAACGAGAGTATACTTTTGAAGGTAATGGACACTATTGGTAATTACTCAAAGTAGTTAGCATAACAACTTACTTGGAAACAATCAATGGAGAACTGTTGATAGTATAACACATTGTGAGAAAATTAGGCTCGCTCTGAAGTAACGTAGTTTTTTTTATAAAGCAGTAATTTCATACTAAATATTTTAATTGAATTCGAGACCTCAGCTGAGATCTCGAATTCAACATCTCTAGGCACAAAACTTGAGCGTCAAAGCTGTTTTTCTTCCAAATTTTAAGAAATTGATTTTTATTCGGATTCCGAGTTGGGCTATATTATCCACAAACCAAGTAATAAATTTCCGGGGGTCAGGTTGACCAAGAAGCTGTGTCAAAAAAAAATTAACTCTGATTTTTTGGGGGCCTCATTTTATTTCTGGTCAGTGGTTAAAAATGGGATTTAAACTCAGATTCCGCACCAATTTGACCCGTTCCGAGTTCATGTTGACACATTTTGGGTCAAACTGACCCTGGAGTGGGTCAGGGCCACGTGGATTATATTAGTTGCCTTTTACTCCTGTGGTTCTACCAGGAGCTCAAGCCTTGTAATATAACCAAGGGGCAAGTTTGGATTTGTGGAAAACATAGTCAAGTCCACGTAACCATTGATAAGTCGGTACTCGTCTTTTCCTTCATCCAATATTTCAAGGTCCCCAATGTACACTGTACCCTTAAACCAATAGTAAATCTCATTTCTTAACACTTCAATCGTCAGATTAGCTGGCCCTGAAGCGTCAACTTCGCATTCCCCAAAGGTCCCAATTGACTTGGAAATAAAGTCTGGTGTACCATCCGAAAGTACGTCGAATTTATGTGTGATCTTTGCTGGGGCGCCCTCTTGAAACCCACGTGGAACGATGAACGCAATTACCGACTTATCTACGTAATAATTGTATGAGATAAGACCGATGTAAACTGCTTGATTGGTGAGGGCATACTTTGCAATGGTGACTCTATTGCTTAGGAATTGCTCATGGAATGGATCATTTGCCTGCAGATGGTGAACCAAAAGAAAGCCTTTCTTGTTGAAGTCGACATCGGCAAGATGACGTTTCACGGCTGCCTCGACCATCTCCTCGTTCCGCCGTCTCCTAAGTGAGTTCATGACGCTACGGAAGGCACCAATAGAAAGGTTCTCAAATACTGAGTGGACTGTCACCACACTTGGATGGTCGAAGTTGTCAAAGTAAAGAAAGTCTTTGATGTCACCGTTGATGAGGTTCAGACCTGGACCTTCTTGTTCCAGGGAATTGATGAAGGTTTGCGATGCTTTGTACAGCGATCCCACACCCGGTATGTACTCCAGCAAAACACTGATGGTATTGGCGACATCATCTGAAACATTGAAGAAAAAGAATGGGAAGACAAATTATTGATTAGGTTTTAACCCGTTGCCCACCAACACAGTGCATTAAAGGAAGAAGTGAGAATTTAAAGCGATTGTATACGTTTGGTAGTTGGAACCCACTGTTTGTTTTATTAATATTAAGTTGTTATAATACCATAAAACAACCCGTTAAGTTTTCATTTCAAAGGGAGAATATCTGTGACAGTTATGTCCACGCAGAAATAATAATCTGCAATTTAAATACACAATCTGAGAAGCGTTTCTGACATAATAAACGCTTCTCAGATTATTTTGATTTTTTTGTATAACTGATTTATTCTTTTCATAACCACTACAAAGTGAAATTTGTCTCAGAATGCTGTATACTATCAGAAGCTGCTGTACGTCGTCAAGTAATCTTGTATTAATCCATAATTTGAGTAAATGCTGGCCCAACGTACACCGACCCTTTAAAGGCGAAAGTGTAAACAAAAGTCGATGTCGTGTAAATTGCCCTGGACGCTATCACGACCATTAAACTAATTGTCCCCATAGTCGAAAACTTGTAAATTGATATCACAATATGCCTGAGTTTGGGTCCTTCGTAAAAAGGCTATAAATAATTCAGTTGATGCGACAGTCATTTTTAGTGCAACTAAAACTGTGCACTAATCATAAGTGTATATATAAATCTCTCATATTTGTTTTGCTTAGCCCAGATAAAACTAAATAGAAAAGATGAAATGTTAGAGTGTATAAAAACGACAGTGTTGCTTTAAAATGGAGACTTGAAACTTGAATAAAGAAAAATGCCAAGGCAAAGATTTAATCATCAAAGGGAAATTCTCAACTCGGCGCGTAGGTCTCATGGGGTGCGTTGGGTCGGAGAAAAACATGTGCACTGTTGTTAATTGTGTTGTTAAGGTTGGTTCAAAGTGAAAACCTCTATCTCTATTGACCCATTTTACCTGACGTCATCATCAGAAAAAAATCTTGAATGCGCCATACTGGTGGGCAATTTCACTGTCCGTTTTTATATACAACTCTATGCTGTGCGTTATGCAGTGAAGTGTGTAATTTAGGCGACGCGGCGTTAATATACGTAAACATCAGTCGCCGCGTGTGACGCGCGTGCAAGGGGTCAATAGACGATGTGACCTCTGACGCCACTCGGAAACCATAACATGATTCGCACGCATACCGCCGGGCAAAACCTTTGTGTTTTGGCAGCAAGCTAGAAAGTGTATGCAATCTTACCATGACTACGCGTCTTTTTTCCCGGTGAAACATGACGTATACAGGGTTTTGTCAACAAAGGGCGGTTTGAACGTAATCATAGGTCACAACTTCTATATTTATTATTTGGTTTGCGGTAACACCGTGTGTACATATACTCGTCAGGTAGATTTTGTTAGAGAACTGAATGATATATTCTACTACCGCGAAGTATATTTTCGGATTTCCGGAGACTTCTAAGTTCTGAAAAGACCTGTCCTGCTTTTTAACTACTACCTGGGCGAATGGTAGAAAACCTCTTTCCCACCACTGAGATCTGTAGCCCATCCTTGTTTTGTTTTTCTAGAGGATAGTTTCATGGACCAGTGTGCCGAACCGGGGGCCAAATTCACAAAGTGAGATTGATCTTCACGGAAAAAGTAAGGCTTTTGGTTCCTGGAACCGTTCGATTGTTTGAATCCTATAGACCATGTGAACTTTGTTTACTATAAGTGTTACCTTATACATTCTTTGAGTATTCTGGCAGGCAAGATACTGCACACTGGTCCTATGGGAAAGTTGACATTTTGTGTCATAATAAAACCAAGAGTTATGAAAGTAAACGCTGGACAGGTTTTGAGATGTGCCCCCTTTCATCATATCAAAAGTTGATAAGAATTAGACAGTGCAATCTCCATAAAATAAGATTTTCTGTTGTCTTCCATTGAGCTGTGTACAAATCGTGCCTGCAGGAAGTCCAGGCTCTGTGGCTCTTTTGTAAACATGTGATGTCACGGGTCACATCGTCCATAGGCCTACACAAACAAATAATGTATAAACGGTGCGTCCGTTTATCTGAGTCCTTTTGAAACGATATAGATTATAACGATTGTCATAACCGTGCATCACTATTAGTAATTACTCAAAATAATTTCTAGCATAAAAACTTACTTGGTAACGAGTAATGGAGAGCTGTTGATGGTATAAAACATTGTGAGAAACGGCTCCCTCTGAAAATGTATTTTTCAAGAAAGAATTTATTTTCCACCAATTTGATTTCGAGACCTCAGATTTAGATTTCGTGGCTCTCGAAATCAATCATCTGAAAGCGCACAACTTCGTGTGACAAAGGTGTTTTTTCTTTCATTATTATCTCGCAACTTCAACGACCATTGAGCTCAAATGTTCACAGGTTTGTTATTTTTTTTGCATATGTTGAGATACACCAATTGGGAAGGCTGGTCTTTGACAATTACTAAAGGCGTCCAGTGTATTTAACCCATCTTCAACACAATTGTTACTGAACCACAAGAAAATGGAATTTTTTTAATTTTTGTTTTATCTCACCGTCCACGTTGTCTGTACGCAGTGCCGACATCAGATTGTCCAAACGGGTCGTAATACTTTCTTTGATTGTCTCCAAGCCTTGAAGATCATCTTTGATTACATTAATGGCCGCCTGGACATCTCTGGTGTTGCTCACGCACACCGGGTTGGACGCAGTCGAGATAGCAGCCCCTCCGGTTACCGACAACACACCGGCAACTACCAACAACACAATACCAACAAATCGCTCCATATCGCTGGAAAATCTCCAGATTTATCGTGTCAAACTGAAAAGAAAGCTCCCACAAACTTATTTTCAGTTGCACTCTCGTGTTTTCCCCTCAACAGTGTTGTGGATGATGGAACCTTACAAGTAAATCGGGGCTCCCCGCCCGCCCCGCACGTTTTATTCCAGGACAAGCGCGGGGCCAATTAACATAAATGGGCGTATTTAAGACGCAACACGCGCACTGTAAGCCAATCAGGGGCAATCTCTTCTTGCCTTGGTATTAAACAATGGGTACGTCCACCATAGGTCAATGTGAGAATTACTGTCAAGGCCCTTTCCCACCCTTCATATTCCAAACTCCCTTGCGGACATTTCATTTATACAGAAAAGGCATCACGAAGTAAATGTATTTTGCTCCGTACCACGACGTTCCACTCCGTGGACTGGTACCGGGCGATACCACTGCTTGCCCCCCATGGCCTTCTGCTCAAATCGTGTCCAAACACGTTCACTCGTAAGTTGATATCACCAGAGCAGGATAAATTAAATTATTAAAAAATAACAATTTAAACTTTGCATGGTGATAGTAAGGTGTGCGGTAACATGGAGTGATGTATTTTACGCACTCCGTACCACGACGTTCCACTCCGTGGACTGGTACCGGGCGATACCCAAGCTTGCACCCTTGGCCTTTCTGCTCAAATCGTGTCCAAACACATTCACTGAACCATTGGGGTAAATTTATTTAATAACAAGTAGAATTTCAAATTGTGCACGGTGGAAATACGATATAGTTAAAGGCACTTGGAGTATCTCAACATATGCATAAAATAACAAACCTGTGAAAATTTGAACTCAATGGGTCGTCGAAGTCGCAAAAAGAATAATGAAAGAAAAAACACCCTTGTCACACAAGTTGAGGGCTTTCAGATGCTTGACTTCGAGAGCTCAGCTGATCGAGGTCTCGAATTTAATTCAAATATTTCAGTGAGAAATTACTTCTACTCAAAAACAATGTTACTTCAGAGGGAGCCGTTTCTCACAATGGTTTATACTATCAACATCTCTCCATTGCTCGTTACCAAGTAAGGTTTTTTTGCCAACAATTATTTTGAGTAATATTACCATCCAGTGCCTGGGTTTGCAGTAACACCATGTATACTGATAATCTCTAATAGAGTTGGGGGTAGTTCTAAAAAGAACCGTTCGTTTCAACTCAACGTTTCGATCAATAGTATGCTCTGATCGTCTTCTGGAGAAAGGCACTTTATTTACATTTAGTTTGTATTTATTCCACCATTGACTGTTTTTGGTTCGGTGCATACTTTGGTTTCATTGCAACACGACTTGCTTCAACAAGTTAACCAATGCTACTTGGTTCTTATGTAGATCACACATCCAGTAATATATAATTTTGTTGGATACGTCTGTTGACCCTTTTGAGGAGTAATGTTCTGGTGTCCTTCCCAGTATTAACTCGTACGTGGAAAGGACACGAGAAAATTACCCAACATGATAATTCATTGTGTTGTTTCGTTCGTTCACTTGTTCCTTTTGTTTTGTCATCACGGGAAACCGACACTACTATTCCTTTATTATTTAAAAAGGGTAATCTATACACATTTAAATGATGAAAACAAATAAACCATCGTTTTATAATTTTGTTTTGCTTTAATAAATTTCTCTTTGAGTAAATAACAGAAATATTATGATTATAGAAAACCATTCCTTAACATGTTTTACCAGTTTATTACTGATAGAGTATTTATTTTGGAAGCATAATATCACACAAGGATGAGAATATACTAAAATATAGGTAATCTACAGATTGTTGTTAAAGCAAACGCTGGGTCGTGGGTTTGAATCCTGACCAAAAAACATATTTGGATTGTTTTTTTCATTCCGGAAATTAATGAGTGCACAGTGTTTATATCAGATATCTCTATCAGAGAGAGGTATATACTAGACTTGTGGACAAGTCGTTAAATCGGTCCCACGCGGTGAAATAGTCGAGTTGTGGCGGTGCTCCCGCGAGATCACTGCTCTCGCGCGAACTGCTGGCTGCCGAATGAGGAGTAGAAATCGGGCAGCCAGCAATTCGCGCGAGAGCAGTGATCTCGCGAGATTACCGCCACAACTCGACTATGTCACCGCGTGGGACCTTTTTAACGACTTGTCCACAAGTCTAGGTATATACATGTAAGTTGCGATTAGAAGCTGTTCTGTGTCCCCAAACGTATGGAGAATACTGGGTGCCAGACTAGTCTGCCTATTGGGTTGTGGTGCATTTTGACTAGTTTCTTAGTCAGCCTAACCAAGGTGGGTCAGAGCTGACCTAGAATTGTGTGTCGGGCTCTCTGGCACCCAGTTCACTCCTGAAAGCTACAAACGAAAATTCAGAATTTTAACCACAATTCCAAATTGTATGGAGCTGCTTAAGTGCAACAATTAGCGAAGCACACCATGTATGCTTTAACACCACAAACAGCTTTTTTGCATGTAGTATCTGTGACTGGTTTTCAGCTTTTTGTTGATTAACACAAGTTTGTAACGCAACTTGTTCTGCTTTAAGCAGATCTGTGAAATTGGGCACAGCTACCGAGTCAACCTGACCCTTCAATGGGTCATGGTAATTGTGAAATGGGTCCCCCCCCCCCAAAGTGAGTTTATCCGGGAGTTTAAAGGAGTAAACAAAAACAACAACTCTTAAAAAACACAGCACACATGCAAACATGCATGGACAAAGGACAAACACATCAAAAGAACAACTGAAGATTAGAGCGTATTGTTAAATACAGTTGCTCGTTGTTATGCGAGGTATGACATTAGCTTGGAATAATTCAAATGTTTTGGTCCTGTTTCGGAAAAGTGTTTGAAAACATTTTTCAAGGTTTCAAGGGATACGCTTCCGTTTAATTCACTGGATCTTCAAATGCCACAAGCCTTGTAATATCACCTAGGGGAAAGTTTGGATTTAGAGAATACATAGTCAAATCCATGTAACCATTGATGAGTCGATACTCTTTTTTTTCCTCACCACCCAATATTTCAAGGTCCCCAATGAACACCGTACCGGTAAACCAATAATAAGTCTCATCCCTTAACATTTCAATCGCAAACTGGTCTGGATTTGAAGCGTCAATTTCACTCTTCCCAAATGTCCCCGGTGCCTTGACAATATGGTCTCGTGAACCATCAACAGTATAGTCAAACTTATACGTGACCTTTACTGGGGCGCCCTCTATAAACCCATTTGGAATAAAGACCGAGAATGCAGACTTGGTTACGTAAGTTTCGTATGAAATAAGGCCCAGATAAACAGCACTCTTTGTGAGGGCATACTTTGCAATGGCGACTCTATTGCTTAGGAATCTGTTGTGGAATGGATCATTTGCCTTTAGATGGTGAACCAACAGAAAGCCTTTCTTATTGAAGTCGACATCAGCAAGATGACGTTTCACGGCTGCCTCGACCCTCTCCACTCTCCTCCTTGTTCGACACGCGTCCCATGAGCGAGTTCAGGACGCTATACGGAAGGCATCATCAGAAAGGTCCTCAAAAACAGAGTGGACTGTCACCATACGTGGGTTGTCGAAGTTGTCGAAGTAAAGAAAGTCTTTGATGTTACCGCCGATGACGTTCAGACCTAGACCTTCTTGCTCCAGGGAATTGATGAAGGTTTGCGATGCTTTGTACAGCGATCCCACACCCGGTATGTACTCCAGCAAAACACTGATGGTATTGGCGACATCATCTGAAACAAAGCAGGGGATATGACAAATTTACTTCTTTTTTGGTTTTGTTTTTAGTAAGATTTTATCACACCAAATAAGCAATTGGCATACAAAGAGCTCTTATTGTTATTAAAACAATACCGATGTATGATTCTTAAAGGAACATTACAGGGTTTTTTTCTTCTCATCAAAACAGTTTAAACTGACAATGTCGGCACTTTATGTAATCCACCATAATACATAAACTGACAAACCAGTAGAAGTTTGAGATCGATCGGCCATCTGGCTGGGTCACGAGAAAAATGTTCGCTGGAAAAAACTCGTAAAAACTGGGGAAAAACAACTCAAGTTTTCCACCTCTTCCGATTTGGATGACAATCACAGAATGGAGTGTCGAACTCTGCAAAAGAACAGTTCGGAGCATCTTGTCCACAGTTTTTATTCATAGACAAGCGGTGGCCAGTTAACATATAAATGGGCGTTTTAAAACGCACCGGCGTACTGTTAGCCAATCAAAGGCATCCCTCCTTGACTTAGCAGACCATCGCTGAAAACTGTCAAGGTCCTTTTTTTCAACCTTGTAAATTCAAATTACCTTGGCACTTGTTTTGTATGAACTACAGAAAAGTATCCATGAACAGTTGATTTCATACCTTAAAGTCATATTTAATCTGAAAGGCAGTGGACACTATTGATAATTACTCAAAATAATTATAGCATAAAACCTTACTTGGTAACAAGTAATGGGGAGAGGTTGATATAAAACATTGTGAGAAACGGCTCCCTCTGAAGTAATTCGCAGTTTTCGGATAGAAGTAATTTTCCACGAACTTGATTTCGAGACCTCAAGTTTAGAATTTGAGGTCTCGAAATCAAGCATCTGAAAGCGCACAACTTCGAGTGACACTGTTTTTTTCTTTCATGGTTATCTTGCAAATTTCCACAGGTTTTTTATTATTTTTATTCATATGTTGAGATACACCAAGTGAGGAGACTGGTCTTTGACAATTATACCAATAGTGTCCAGTGTCTTTAAGTATTGAACTGCCCTTGTAGCTTTCCAGTTTTTCCTCTGGAGAGAACGCCGTGACGTTTCGTGCCAAGCACGGCACTGCCCCTGCGCAGCGAGGGGGCTTCTTTGGTTGCAAGGCCCCTGTGGCCATTGTTTAGCACCTGTTTAAGAAGGTTGTTTTTCCCCCAAAGTTAAGAGCATGAATTTTTTTTCCGACGTCTTTTTGTTTGTCTGAGTGTGTTGTTAACAATCCCAGGTTATGATTGCATAGATTTAGGTAATTATTTGCTCGCAAAAATGCTTTAAATTGATTAATCTAACATTGTTATTGCCATCGATGATGTATATATGATGTACACGACTTCAGTAAAGGGCGGTGCTGGTGTCAGATGCAATTATGTCCGCCATGCAATACTGTCCGCTCCGGACACTTTTGCATATGCAATCGTGTCCGGGGCTATGCAAAAACCGTCCGGCAGACGTGTACATGACTGTACATGTGAGCGCGTGAATATTCACACGTATTTTATGATTGCAGCGAATACCCAACGGCCGAACATTTCCCATGTCATTCATGACATGCACTTAGCTTGTAAACAAATGGCGAACGAGTTCCGTCGACCATGGGCATTTAATTGCACGGGGGCGGACACAGCAAGTGCAAATGTGTCCGGGCGGACACAATTGCATTAAGCAAAACCGTCCGGCGAACATTATTGCATATGCAATCATGTTCTCCGGATAGTATTGCATAGAGGACATTGACACCGCCCCCTTCCTCCACTTAAACTCTAAGCCACGCCCACCCACTGTTGTTGTTGTTGTTTTTTCTTTTCATTTCATGGTCTACCATTATGTTATTCATTATTTGTGTTTCACTTTCTCGCGATATTTATACCGTCAGCAACAACTCAGAAGAAAAAAAGCAGGAGCACATCAATAAACAAAAAACGACATTTTTAAGGTCCGCACAATAATTTTCATTATTTAGTTTTCTTTCCCCGTGATTTAATTTATAGTTTCACTGTTAGACATTCATTGCACATCTAATTCATTCATCGTTTTGCTTCGTTTTGCTTATTGTTCGGTTTAATTTTTAACAAAATAAACTAAAAGTGATTCATTTTGACACGTACTTCGACTCGAGCCTCTGCACACAAAAATAAACATTGGGAAATTCACTGGTCCCGTACCATTTAAGTACCAGTTAACACAGTAATGTGTGTATGTGTGTGTTTATAAAGCCTTTACGAAATTACGGCTTCTGGATTCTGTGTCAGGATCCGTCCTGTCGTCTGCTGGAGCCTTGAGTGCGCACATGCAAATAATTCGAAATAACCGCGGGGCCGAGCCCAAAGCCAAAGCCGTGGTTTCGAAAAGGGCTCATGAAAACATTTGCAGCAGACGACGCGACATCGGTAGGGCAACTTTCGGCCACAATTTTCCAGATAAATTATGTATTTTAGAAGGGAAAACACACACTCAAGTACTCCTTGAAGTCGAAATTACATGCCATGGGTATGGAAGAAGAAATTGTTCCAAAAGCTTCGTCGAAAAAGGTGAGGAAAATATTATTTTGTTGTGTTTTCAGTCTCGACTCTCGACGACTATTCGATATTAAAAACAAAATGGCCGATTTACATTGTAGCCCGTGGCGTAAGTGTAAAACAACATTCACAAATTCAACGCGTATCACTTTTTTTGTAGTATTTGGAGACTAGAAAATATCTGCATTCGGAAGTTAAATAATAAAGCTAGGCACGGTATCTGTCAGATATTACGGGTTGGCCATTTAAGTTAACGAACAAAGCGACCACACCCAACTGCTTTATCAACAGTTACCGTTGCTCAGACTGCATCTGTTTCGTGAAAAAATGTTTGACATCTGAAATGAGACCTTGGAAAAATTTTACGTCGCCACCATAATTTTTTTCTCTCTTTTTTTTCTGGATGTATATATGCGTTAACCCTTCTTCTAAGGTAAGAAAAAAATTCAGTGGTTTTGGAGTTAATTAACGGCGGATAAATTGGTGGCGACGACCGGAAGATTACCCGAGACCTTGACGAGAATGTTTTGAAGGATTATGACAATAGGGTTTGAGCAATGTTGTTACCATATAATGGTTGTGCTTTGTTGAAAGATTGGTAGTTGGGTTAGCAAAAAATATTTGTGTTCCCGATTTTTCAGATTAACAAACTTTACTGTTTGTCAAATTCACTTGTTAAGTTGTTGTTTATTTTATAACTTGTTCAAATGTTAAGCCTTGGTGAACAGTGGAATTTACTACTCGACTAGGTTACGCCTCAAATAGTTGCGAATTCGACACTTGTCACAACTTATTATTAACTCCCAAGATGCATTGCGTTTTTTTGCGGCATATTGTTTGCCGCGGCGCAGGCACAATATAACAAAATTTGTGCTGAAAACGATTGAAAGGTTGTGTCACTGTTGTTTGATTGTGTTTCATAAGTAATTTATGTTCTTATGAGCGACACATTGGTTCACCAAACAGGGAGGCACAACTTTTCTTTAAGTAGTCACGTCGCGACTATTTTGTTTGTAGTCATGGTTGACACGATCGACTCGACTAAGCAGTCAATAGTCTCGACTACGATACAACACTAGTCACCCAGGCTTGACCATAACATTGTCGTACTTTGTGTTTTGTCATCATCAGCAAGGAGGGCTAAAGGGTCTTTTCAACAAAGACAAAGACAAGGGTCGTGCCCCCAATCGAGGCTCCCAGGAAAATCCTGTGCAGTTGCAGCATCACAGCATGCCGGAAAATCGGCGAGCTTTAAAGACTGCCGAGTTCACTCCACCTGAGTACAAGGTTGATCCACAGCTACTTATCGATAGCTTCATTGAAATCGCAATCAAGGTATTACTATTAAACAAAGTTAACACTTTTCAAAAAAATATTTCCCCCATCAATTTCTCGCAACTCCGATGACCAATTGAGCTCAAATTTTCACAGGCTTGTTATTTTATGCTTATGTTGAGATACACCAAGTGAGGACACTGGTCTTTGACAATTACCAAATGTGTACCTTCCCTTTAACCATTTGTTGCATAAATACCATCGGTTGGTAAGTTGTTTGCAACAGCTAATTCTATTTCTCATTAATTTGTCTTGTCAGTTTCTAGGCATTATACCCAAGGTGTCCTATGGCCTGGATCCAACAAAGAGAACTGAGCTGCTTCGAATCATTGATAAAGCCAAGGTAATAATAATAATTATACTGTGTTCTGATACAGCGCTTTATCACATCCCTAAGGGCATATCAAAGCGCTCAGTATTTTGTCCTGCAAGTTTTGTGGAGCTACGTTTTTGAAGTATGAGACCTATGTAATGGTTTACAAGGTGCTGTGGCACAATATGCAGCTGTTCTAACAATAAGTGCACTGGGTTCTTTTAAATTTTGTTCAATAACCCCAAACCCACCCCTAACCTCAAAACCACAATCCTCTTACCCCTCACATATTTTTGTCTTTTTCTCTTTTGTATGAAGAAACAAGGCTTGCTTCCATGGAGCACCAGAGAGACCAAGTATGATGCAATCTTATCCGTATCAGCCAGACAGATGAAAATAGTCAGGAGAGATGGTGAGGTAAGCACTTGTAGCAGTTGGTCATACTACTAAGTAAATGCCTTATAATAATAGTTGCTTCTTATAAAAGTGGATTCATATTTTTCTGCAAGGTATGTGGGACTACATTTGAATTATGAGATCTACTCCTTTTACATAGCATGATGTAATGCTCCACAAGGTGATGTGGTGCAATATGCTGCCAATCAAACCAGAAAAACCAGCGCGAACCCCTTTCTCTTTTCAATAAGTGCAGAGGGTTGTTCTTTTACATGCAGTGCACAAAATACAGGACTAGCTGCTTTATGTCCTATTCGAAGGACAAAGCATTATGGTTAAGTGTATTGCTCAAGGTGTCTCGGCTTGGACTCAAAGCCACACCCTGCTGATCAGAAACATCAGAGCTTCCGTCTGGTGCTCTTAACCGCTCGGCCATGATACGCTTTAATGCAAATCAGTTTTCAAGATTGCTCTCACAGTTCGGGAACTTGACACTACTAAAGTTTTGTTAACCACCCTTTAGGAGACGTTAGTGAGGCTTCCTATCCATGACATTGCTGCAGTGAGTTACATCAGAGACGACGGTCAGCACCTAGTCGTTTTCAAAATCGGTGAGTCTTGATCTAAAATTCGGTAGAGTCGACCCAGATCTCTCTCTCCCTCATCATCATCATCAAGTTCGGTTTTAAGGCCATTGTCCAGTCTGTTCCGGGTCGGCCTGCTTTCTCCCTATGGCTCTCCTCCACCTTGCCCTGTCCGTCGCTTCCCTTGCATCGACTCCAAGCTGTGCATGTCATTTGACACTGAGCTCTGCCAGGTCTTGCGCGGTCAGCCAAGATGTTGGTACACCTCTTGATGACCCAAACCACCTAAGCCTGTGCCTCCTCAATACGGTGCGGATCCCCTCCACTCCGACTCTCCTCCTCAGTTCATCACTTGACAAAAGTCATGCATATAGATTTTTCTCCAGCTGTCACAAACCCAGTGTCCCTTCTCAGTAGATCAACATAAGTGTGGTGCCCTTTGACCTCTTTAAGCTCAGCCATGCTTAGGCTCCCGGAGGACAAGCTTGCTTGCTTGGAAGCTCAGGGTGGCGATAGCAGTGCCCTGCAAACCACTAAGCTTGGGGGAACTCGAGATAGAGATATGAATTGTGAAATAATTACTGTTTTAAAATTCATTTTTATTCTCACAGCAAGCGACAGCCAGCAGGAGGAATGTAAGCTGGTTGTGTGTGAGTGTCACTCGAAGGTACGTGGTATTTATAAAAGAAAGTAACTTTTTAGCACTCTGTTAACAAAACACTCACTGAACATTACACTCCAAATGGGAAACTAGATTATTTATTTCTCATCAAATATGACATTCCGGACAGAAATATTTCAAGGGATTTTTTCTACTATCATCATCATTAGAGCGTGTAAGTTTGATGTAAATATGCTATCTTACACAAGTTTTTTTCTTACCAATTCTATAATATTTCTTTTAACTGTGTAATGTAAGTTAAATCTGTGGACGTTTGTGTTTGTGTCGTACAAAAAGTAGCCAAACCCTTTAAATATTTCTGTGATTGTCGTAACAGGAAGGTGCAGATGGAGTATGCGCACTGTCACAACAAATCTTCTACCTAGTTTACACTGAACTCACAATGAAATACTTTGATCAAAGTATCATAAGGGCAGCGAGGAACACATCTCTAGGCAGTAGTAAGTCATTCACCATAATTGCTTCTCACCACCCAGGGGTATAAATGGGTACCTGCGAGGGTAGAGGTTGATACTGTGTTTGAAAAAGCCTTTACATCACCATGGTAGCCTGGGACTGTATACAATACTGTACACACTACTTGGCCACGACACACTACTACGCAGTGTGTCGTGGCCGAGTGGTTGCGTTCACCAGATTCAAGCTCTCGTGTGTCTGTTCAGCATAGTGTGGGTTCGAGTCCCGGTCGTGACACTTGTATCCGTGAGCAAGACACTTAACTATAATTGCTTCTCTCCACCCAGGGGTAAATGACTACATGTGAGGGCAGAGATGGTTTGTGTGATTGATTTAGCTCAGTGTGCTACATATTTTTTGCACAGTCTGTATACTCCCCAGGGAGCTAAGATGGTTTAAGGAATGAGTTAAATGGCCCATTGACCAGTGGGAGTAAAGTTGGAAGCACTTTTAGTAATAATAACAATAGTAATAATGTAATTGATGTTTTTGTCAACAGTGTCAAGAAGTGTTGCGAGTAGAACACCGTTGGATTTAGATGTCTTCCAACCTCCATCGTAAGTTAACAAATCAATTACTTTTGTTGTATTTTTGGGGCAAATAGAATTAGCTGTTGTAAAGTGCTTACCAACCAAAAGGACCTATGGTATATAAGAAGAACAAATAGTTAATGGCCTGACATTTGAACCCTAGCAGAGTCTTTCTCGGATGGGCCATAAATCCATAGGTCCTGGGTTTTTAAAGGGAAACGGCTCGCCCTGAGTTCCTGGTTTGATTGGCTGCATATTGGGCCACAGCACCTCGTAAACCATAACATATTGCTATGAAGGAATAGGTCTCATACTTCAAAAACATAGCCCCATGTACCTTGCAGGAAAACAAATACGGAGTGCTTGGATACATCCCTTGGGGTGTGATAAAGCACTGTGTAAGAACCTTCTATTATTAATATTATCATATAATATATGTATTCATTTTGGTTTTACCCAAATACACCGATGTGTGTGAGCACTGTATCTGTGAACAAAAATCACAGGCATATTTCTCGGGTGGGATTCAAACCCAAAACCTTTTCAATTCTAGAGCAGTGTCATACCAACTAGACTACCGAGATTGCCCGATAGCATAAGGCAGTCAATATTATCATTACACAATAAACCATTTTTTGAGATTATGTTATCAACTGATTGATTTGATGTGCATTTTTACAGGCCTGACCCAAGCTCACCCGCAATGAGGCAAAGCAACAGCATGGATGATCTCAGTGTGACAGCCAAGTTCCTGCTACAGGAGTATATAGAAGTGGTAAGAGTCAATAAAACCATCCCCAGTCCAACCCCCAGCCCCCAGTCCTCCGGAGAGATTGTGGCCTGTCACGGTCAAGTGGTTAAGAGCATCGGACTCAAGATCTCGGTCTTGGTTGTGACACTTGTCTCCTTAAAGGCAGTGGACACTATTGGTAATCACTCAAAATAACTATTATCATAAAACGGTAAACCTTACTTGGTACATGCTATGGGGGGAGGTTGATAGTATAAAGCATTGTGAGAAACGGCTCCCTCTGAAGTGAAGTAGTTTTAGAGAAAGAAGTAATTTTCAACGAATTTGATTTTGAGACCTCAGATTTAGAATTTGAGGCCTTGTAATCAAGAATCTGAAAGCATACAACTTCGTAGGACAAGGGTGTGTTTTCTGTTCGGCGACCAATTAAGCTCAAATTTTTACAGGTTTGTTATTTTATGCGTTGAGATACACCAAGAAGTGAGAAGACTGGTCTTTGACAATTACCAGTAGTGTCCAGTGTCTTTAAGCAAGACACTTAACCATGATTGCTTCGTAAAAGCAGTAATGCAAACAGCTTTTTACCCAAGTCTCTTCACAATGAGGCTCGCGGCAATACCTCCATGACTTAGGTTGAGGTTGATATCGATGCCTCAGTGAAGTATTAGGCCTGAGTTAAAATTATGAATATTATTATTATGGAACCATAGTTTATACTGAAATGTTTGTTGAATTTAATGTTCTCGTTGCTCAGCTTCGAAGTAAACTAACATCCGATGAGCTGCAACAATTCGCATTGATTCTGCGTGACTACAGACAGACGGGGTCCATCAAGGATTTCTGTAAAAAGCTTCAAACCCTCTATGGACCGGAACGGAAGCTCCTCTTCCCAGGTAAAAACTCAAACATATTTGTTAATTTATTCCTTCGTTATTTTTATTTTTTGACTGTGGTTGCCCTCAGGAAAAAGAGTAGTTTAAAAATGGCTGTAAATGTGGGAGGAAAACCTGGGAGAGCTGTTGACAGTATAAAACATTGTGAGAATCGGCTCCCTGTAAAGTGTGTAGCTTTTGAGTCAGAGGTAATTTCTCACTCAAATATTAAAAGACTTCAGGCCTGAAGCCTTCTTTAGGCATCTGAAAGCACACAAATTTGTGCAACAAGGGTGTTTTTTCTTTCATTATCCTCTAGGAACTTTGATGACCAATTGGGTCAAAAGTTTCACAGATTTGTTATTTTATGCACATGTTGGGATACACCAAGTGAGAATACTGGTCTTTGAAAATTACCAAAGGTGTCCAGTGTCTTTAATTGGTGACTGATTATTCTGATGCTATCTTTTACTTTCAAATGATCTCAGGGATGAGGCCCTACATCCCGGAGAAGGATATCGACTATTTTGAAAACGTCTTGGAGCGAATGGGTGTCCAAGACGTCGCAGCCAACAGCTACTACTACACGAGTCCGCAACGCTCACGACGCACCAACAGCGAGGCTTCGTCATCCATCGGTGGATTCGACATGGGCTTGTACAGCCACTCCATCATGTCGGAGAGAGACGAGCTAGATCGAGCTTTACAAGATATCTCTAAAGAGGTGGAACACCTGGAAACAAGCGTTGACTCGTGAGTTATGACTCAAGAGTTATGATGACTCACATATAAGAGACCCAAAGACACATGTGAGTTTTTTACTCTGTTGGTTACTGTTTGGTTATTGTTTGCAGTTCATTTGTTGGACGAAGGAATAGAGCGTTGAACTCACGAGTTTAAGACTCCAATGGCCTGATGACAGAATGAGTTTTTACTACTCTTAAAATTTGAGTCTGTACTACTTATTGGATAACAAGGTCACACAGCTGTATACGTCTGATGTAATATTAATCGCAGCGTATTGGTGTATTCAGGAACATTTAGAAACGAGCATTGGCTCACGATAAGACTACTTACGAGCGTTGACAAGAAAATGAGTGATACTCTTTGTGTGTTGATCTCAGTGTATTTGTTGGATGATAGAACACCTAGAAACTCACAAGACCTGATGAGTTTTCACTTTTTGATGAGGTTATACTCACTGAGTTGTATATAAGTGATATTGTTTGCAGTATATTTGTCAAGAAAGTGGAGACCTAGAGTAGAAACTCGTAAGCGATATTATGTGAGTATATTTTGAGAATACGGATTACTCAGGCGGATTACTCAGTCGCTCCAAAGTTGTGACGAACGGACGATCTATTCGCAAGAAACTCGTAATGATACCGAGCGTTGAAATTTGGCTCACACTGGATTTCTGATCGGATTTGCGCAGTCGTCGTCTGAGTGATGCTTACAATGTACAGGGATTCAACTCCGGAAATAACTCATATAGTTACTCAATTACTCAGTCCCCCCAACAGAGATAATCAGGGTCTAATATTATAGTGCTGCTTAAATACACAGGACACTATTGGTAATTGTCAAAGACCAGTCTTCTCACTTGGTGTATCTCAACATATGCATAATATTACAAACCTGTGAAAATTTGAGCTCAATTGGTCGTCGAAGTTGCGAGATAATAATGAAAGAAACAAAACACCCTTGTCACACGAATTTGTGTGCTTTTAGATAATTGATTTTAATGTTTTATACTATCAACCTCTCCCCATAACTTGTAATCAAGTAAGGTTTTATGCTAATAATTATTTTGAGTAATAACCAATAGTGTCCACTTCCTTTAAGGTAATGGACATTTTTTGGTAATTGCTCAAAATAGTAAGGGTGTTTTTTTCTTTCATTACTATCTTGCAATTCGAAGACCAATTGAGTCCAAATTTTCACAGGTTTCTTTCTTTATGCATATGTTGAGATACACCAAGTGAGAGGACTGGTCTTTGACAACAACCAAATGTGTCCACTGTCCAGTGCATTTAAGAAAAAATACAGCCAAGCACAACAAAATAATAAAGGTTATAGCCTAAATACCATTCTACATGCGCTATTTGTAACTGGTATTCTGGTAATTTTTGCTTAGCCGCATCTTGTTTTAAAGCAATATTTGCCGCTTAAGCAACTCTATGAGATTGGACCCTGGTTTCATCACAGAACTGCTTTTCAGGATACCAGCCACAAATGGACTGGGTATTTTGGCTGGTAACTTTAGTCTAGTAAGCAAAAACAAATTCCTGCTTAGCAATTTATAGGTGTAAGGGTAAAGCTAAATTAATTTTGATAAGCTCACTATTGATGAACTTTGTGCTAAGCAACCAATCCTGCAGAGAAATCTTTCCCTCTGAAATACTGTCAAAGTAGGCTTTAAATCCCCACAAAACAATGCTTCATTAGAGCAATAAACCATAAAATTTCTCGCAATTGGTGGCAGCTTCATGTATGCGCACGGACGAACTGATTCACCGACAGGATGACATCAATTACACCCAAGATGGCTATCTGAAATACTGTGGAGTATGCAGCACCGGCAACCTGTAACTAGCTGAACTCCTGTGGAGTATGCAGCACCGGCAACCTGTAACTAGCTGAACTCCTGTGGAGTATGTAGCACCAACAACCTGTATGCCTGAATGCTTAAGGATTATCCAGCATCACGTTGTTAAGAATTTTTGAAGAAAAATGCAAAAAACAAATGTCATGGATATGATGTATTTATAAAACAATGTGTATATATTCTAGTTTGTATTAAATTTGTTCATTCGTTTATTCACTGTTTACCAATGACTGCCAATTGTCTCAATTATTTTGGTTTAGAAACTAATAATGGAGAATATTTTTGTTTTCAAGTTACTACTTTTTGTTTTTGTTGTTGTTGTTTTGTTTTTTGGGGTGTTTTTTGTGTTTTTTTTTTGGGGGGGGGTCGGTTCTTACTTTTAACTTGATTTTCATGAAAAGAATGCTTGAAAGTGTTGCAAGCTACAGTAATGTGCCTGAAGTGCGTTGAAAAAAACCAAGACCTGTGACCCTATACCTTTATTGACCCAATAAAATGGCCCTCTCTGAGTAGATACCCCACCAGAAACCCTACCCCTCCCCTCTTCCTTTTCCTGGCCCCGCTTTTACAAAAAGCTAAGACTGGTCTTAACAGGGGATCAGTCGTAATTGCTAATCAAAGTCTGGTACGAATCACAAAAGTAATATCTGACAACTATAAAGATGAATCTTATTGCTTTGTGACCCCCCCCCCCCCCCCCCCGGTCACCTGGAATCCCAATTATATCTCTCGGTAATCTTAAGCCCCCGACTAGTGCCGTGTCCCAGGGAAATCTGTCCCTGTCCCCCCATGACGGAAATTAACGTGGGGTGAAGGTGGATGATTCAAAAGAGGGCGCTATCAGAAGTAGCTTGTACAAAGTTTGCCGTATGGGTGGGGGGGGGGGCATTCTACTGCCACACACCGGCAATGACCAAGCACAAGTACGATAAATCTTTCTTTGCAGCTCAGAAAAACCTTCAACCCCAACACATAATTAAAAAGTCATGAAAAGCCAGGCATAAAATTGTATGACCACCAGCCGCTGTGTTCTCTAACCCCCCTGTGGAGCCCAGTTAATCTCCCGCTCTTGTTCCTGGTGTCTGTATAAGTAGAATAATGGTGCAACGAGATGAATAATAAGCCAAGCACCATGATCCCTTCTCGCGCACGAGCGGGCACATCGCGGGCACGCGAATGGGGGTACGAGGCGCGCGAGCACCGCCGGTGATTCGGGCCGATGACTCCGGACATAAGCTTCGTGGTCAATGACCGTCTTGTGTCAATAAAGCCGGCGATAAAGAAAACATTATTAGAAGACTATTGAATAGAAAGATCATTAAAATGTGGGTTTATATCCCAGTTTATGAGCTGAATGGCTGTATAGCGTTGATGATATGGGTATAGCTGAACTTCCAGGTGCAATCTTGAAATGTTGGCGTCTAATTATAAGGAGTATCAATCGATATTTAAATGAGGTTTCTTTTTCCTTTTTGCTGGTAAGACGTAACTATTAATTTAGACGTCTGATATTCGTCTTGTTCAAGGCGGGCGGTTCGGGCATCGGCTTTGTAGCGATGTGCATGCGCTTGCAAGAGAAGTATATGGTGTTCATGCTCCAAGTTTTAACCATTGGAAAACAATTTATAGCTTTAAAGGCACTGGATACATTTGGTAAAATGTCAAAGACCAGTATTCTCTCTTGGTGTTAGATATAGGCCCTACCCCAACATATGGTTAAAATAACAACCTGTGAACATTTTGACTCAATTGGTAATCGAAGCTTCAAGAGAATTGTGAAAGAAAAAACACCCTTGTTGCACAATTTGTGTGCTTTATTTAAGATGCCTAACAAAGTTATGAAAGACTTCAGGCCTGAAGCCTTTATATTTGAGTAAGAAATTACCCCTTTCAAAAAAAAAAACTTAAAAAAAAAAAAGAAAAAAAAAAAAATACATTACTTCAGAGGCAGCCGTTTCTCACAAAATATATTATATTTTTAATTTATTTATTAATTTCTTTTTACCAAACCAATCCACAATCGTTCTGACAAAATGTAATTACTCAGGGCAACGTCAAAATAAGTCGAACAAGAGGAAAAAACAGATACAAAGAAAGGGACGCTGTTCGTAATTGTTCATGTTTATTTTTAAGTCCAGCGTGTGTCACTCAGTCCCTATCATCATATGAGGCCGTCCGTTCGAATGATTGGATTAGTGACTTAGAATATAAATCAGATACTGGCATTGAAAACGTCTTCTTATTCAATAAATAAAAAGACACGTCAACTGCGCATCACTGATTCTCAAAACAAGCCCAGTTTTTATCGCCATCTTGTGAATCTAGTCGCCTTTGTGCCGTTAAGCCGCAACGGCGTATAAACTGGGGGATAACTGACCAGCTCTATCCCCGTCCTTCAACCCCCCCCCCCCCCTTCTCCAAATCCAGAACCAGTTTTCAGGAAACCGCATCTTGTTTTGTTTTGTTTTGTTTGGTCGCCGAAAGAAGAAGGCAATCGCGGAAGGGACACCTGGTAGTTTCAAAGAGTTATTTTCATTATCATAATAATTAGACTTAATTGATCTGGATGGGTGATGGGGGCTTTATTACGTGACTACGAGCTGAAGGCTGTTGTCCGGCTCGGGGAGGGGCTACCGACCGGGGTGGAGGGAGCTTGGGACGGGGTTACTGAGTCCAAGTGAAAGGTCGCTCTCTCGGTGTTAAACGGCCACCACTAAGTATGTTGACTTAAATTCACCCCGGTGTCGGGTTGAATTTCCAAGTGTATGACGTTAATGGTTCCGTGACTCTTTTAGAAAGGATATGAATACAGCTCGATGTCTCCGCTATTTTGAACATGTTCACAAGCTTAAAACCATGGAGATAGACTCTTAAACCACTGATCCTTGCTATTTGCTTAAAGGGGATCCGGTAAAACGACGAGAAAAGAGAAAGGTCCGCATGTCGATTGCGTATACAAAACCACTGGGAATGTCGCTTAAAAAGTCCAAACAATGGTGGAAAGGTCTCGATTTACGATATTTATAAGCATGTGTGTGTACATCTGTGTCAGGGGATTCAGTGTGAGCCCCCCACCCCCGGCCAAACAATGCGGCGAATATGTAGCGCCCTCTTTTGAATCAACCTCATCCAGGCCTAATTTTACTCAAACAAAGTCTGCACCCAAGTTATTGCATATATATGACCCCTCCTCCACCCCACTGACGAAACCCCTGACCCCCCCCCCCCCCACCCTCCATGTGACCCACACTACCACCCCCACTGCAAAAGGTCCCCTCTTACGGTGCTGTATACCCAAAACCTGTCTGTATATTTGCGGGTAAGGACATTGGGCCAGTCTAACCTAACCTTGTCTTTGCTTCATCATAGAGGGCGTAAGATGTCGTTCGATGAGTTGTTTGTAGACTGGTCCCATGCGCTGATAAAGACAGGTATTAGTTTGATACTTCTACGTCGGATTTAACTGCGAATCTCCATGATCTTGAAGGCATGTAAATGAATTCGAGGTCAAAGGTTATTTTGGACGTGGACTCAAGGCAGATATCAGGCGTAACTTTGACGTCAGGTGATCAGGCTAAGTTGTTTGGTGCATCACACTGTGGCTCCCCAGTCTTCTAAACTTAAAACACCCCTGCACGACTAAACTGACCAGACTCCTTCATGAGAATTTATTTTTACTTATAAGGCCGTCGCAGTTTTATTCTTTTCGAAAAAAGTATAGGCCTAATAAGCAATGAAGCCATTTTAAAAATTTGAAAATTGCATATTTATGTAGTTTTTGGGGAATGATATGATAGATTGACTTTACAGGGGCATTTTATGTTTTGCGGCAGCCATTTTGAAAATTTGAAAAATTGCTTTTTATTATACAGGGCTTGTGGTCTGTGGCAGCCATTTTGAACATTTGAAAGTTGCTTAATAAATTACATACTTTGTGTAGAACAATAAATTATAGTTTGACTAAACATGTGCATATGGTTTTCATTCCTATGCCCCCCCCCCCCCCCCACACACACCAGTTGTAACTGATTGAATTGGGCATTATGGTTTTATTCAACAAAATGACCAACACGTGGGTGTTGATTTCTTGGAAGGCCAGCTCGCCCCAATAACCCTGCCGTCGTTCGGCGCTCTCCGCCCACGTCTAAACCCGAGCCACTGCGGGTGGTGCAACACGATCCGACGGAGTGTACTCGGACACCATGCGTGCACGAAGTCTGTTTAAAGTTAAGTACTGTCACGAGCATTTAAAACCTTTCTCTTGAAGATGAGCAGAGTATACTGTTCGAAACGTCGATATCACACCTGCTCTTTTCAGAGCCAACACTCCCACTAAAAAGAATTACACATGGTAGTACCCGCAAGTTTAGTTTCTTCCTATTTATCCACACCATGCAAAGCTTCAAACAGTACTCATTTTAATCTATTGGTTCATCTAAAACCAAATAATGCTTTAGAAGTTCTGCATGCACTGTTTGGAAATTTTTGATCTATATGCTGAAGTAGTTCCTTTAAATGATTGTAATTCTTATGTCATTTAAACTTATTGATTCGTCTAAAACAAATTAATGCTTTAGGAGTTCTTGTCCGGTTTCTTGGAGTCTAGTTGGTTGTTTTGCATGCCCACCTGTTGTCATGCCTCCTTGCTAGGAAACATGCCTATGTCCACTTCTTTGATTTAATGGACTTAATAATGTCCTGCACTCTTGATTTCTTTTATGCGGAACCAATGTCACGGAGATACTACGTTTTTTGATGGGAGCTTTTCGTGCGATTAACGACATTGGACAATGGGGATCAACGTCGTTCATTGACACGATTTGTCGCTTGAGCAAAATTAAATTTAATAGGGTCAACTTTACGACTTGTCTGAATAAATTTGGGTGTTTGGGTAAAGAAAATATGGATAAAAGAAAACCCCAACCAGCAAGTGTTTTTTGTTTGGTTGGAAGGCCAGTCCCCTCCGCCGCATTTCGCTCCGCTCTCCCCCGCGACGCACCGCGGTGCGGCGCCACATGATCCAAATTGTTCCCCGGACTTTGGGCGTACGAGGTGAAGTTGAAGCTATAAAATTTAACTACATGCCATGCTAAACATTCGTGGTCTTAAATTTCTGGTTATCATCTTGCATTAATAAACCGTCGCTTGAGGAAAGACCTTTATTATTATTATTTTCTTTTTGCATCGTGTACGTTTCTTCGTTTTTTAAAACGAAGACAGTTCCAAACAAAGTTGATCCCAAAGACCGTAATGCCCTCGGGCGATATGAGTCTTACGAGAAACGTGATATCACCGCTTATACAACAATCTGGCGGCTGTGTGTTTGTAGTGGGTGGTGATGTTTAATGTTACGGTACATTAATACTGACTTGCTTTCTCGGTGTAACAGTTAAAGGAACACGTTGCCTTGGATCGGGTCGAGTTGGTCTTTGAGCAGCGTTCTTTAACCGTTTGTTATCAAATTAATCGATATGGTTAGAAAGATGTTGTAAAAGTAGAATACAATGATCTACACAATTAACAAATATGCCTCGAAATTGCACGGTTTTCTTTTTACCTCGTCGACTAACACGTTCGGCCATTTATGGGAGTCAAATTTTTGACTCCCATAAACGGCCGACCGTGTGAGTTCGCGACGTAAAATGAAAACCGTGCAATTTTAAGTGATACTTGTGTGGATCATTATATTCTACTTTTAAAACATCTTGCTAACCATATGCATTTCATAACAAACGGTTTCAAACGCTCTCGTCCGATCCAAGGCAACGTGTTCCTTTAAGACACAGGGGTGGATTTCAAAAAGTATTATGACTAGTCTTTTCTTGAGTTAGGACGTGTTACCTAACCTAACTTGTCCTATCTTAGGACTAGCCTTATTAGTTTTCAATAGCTTCTGATGAGTCCTAGGACTAGTCCCAAGTTAGGACTATCTTTGAGAAATCGACCTGATACTTCACGGAGTCTTGCCTCAATGTCCCCTGGTCATTGCCTTGGTGCCCTCTAAAATGCTCTTTCCTCATAGGGAGCCCTTACCTTTACAAAGGAGAAAATGACTTGGTGCCCTTGCCCTTTAAAAAACGAAGCATACATGTATGTGAAGTGATACAAATAAAAGATTGCTTCACCCTGGGAAAAAGTGAAACACCTCACCCCTCCACCCTACCCCCCCCCCCCCCCCCCCCCTCCACCCTACCCTCCCTCCCAAGCCAGCCACCGGACTTGTTCACACCACCCCTCGACGACGAGCACTCGAATTTCGAGAATTGCGGTTAAACTTTTGTATACGTTGATTGTTTGTAGAGATTGTGCACGTGTTGTACCCTTAACTTCTTGCATGTTGGACTTTACCCACAGTGCGCACTTCAGACCGTGTTTCTCACAGTTGTAATATATAGGTGACGATATTGTATTTAAAGTCGGCTTTGAGAAATGCATGGGAATCAAATAGCAATCTCTACAAAAATTGGTTTATTGGTTTAGTAAAAACATTTCAAAAGTCACAGCAAAACGTCGAATTGTATTTGAATTACAAACATTATATAAAATAGTGGCTATGGAACTGTATACTGATTAGGAATAATACAAGTTTCACGAACTACTAATGGACTTGGTAAAAATTACTTTCGTTTTCGTGAAAGATGTTCAAGGGTTAAATACTTTGGTCGTGACCCCGCAGAAAATTCCAGATTAAATCAGCTTCAATATGGGACCTTTTAGGACGCTAGGTGGCAGCAGGTTACCAGGTAAATCCATTGTTCTTCACGTGCCGAGAACAACGTAAACAGTGGACATTTACCTGGTAAGTCTGCTGTTGCCACCTACCATTCCAAAGTCTCCCATTGTCAATCATTTCGTTTCATAAAAGCTTTTTTATATGTCCTTGACGTGGCATTTTTCTCATACTCAAAGCCAACTTAGAAAAGTTTACCCAGACTATATTGACACGTCATCGAGTGAAATGAAAGAATAACCCATATTAATTGTCTCTCTCCTCCAAATGAAACAAAAAAATCATCAAATAAAGTCTCCGCAGTGAAGTTAAAAATCAAAACCAACAACCTACCCACTTGTTGGCCGAATAATGTCAACACTTCAGCGGGTGAAAGGGCCAAAGTCTACGGCGTTGTTCCGACGGACCCCGGTGCTCGCAAATACCCCTCGGACAAAAGAATAAGCGAACCTATAGTCTATTTTTAAAAATTTGTGCGCGGAAGTTTTTTTTTTGCAAAGCGGCTAATTAGTAAAGTAGTCAATCCAAAAATAGACAACCCTTGTAATGGGGTGGCATGCGTGGATGCAATTACAACAAAACAAGCTCGTTTGAGAATATGCTGACAACTGTAATTAGTTTTAAGTGATTAATTAATGATCATACACCGTGAAAACGGTTCACCTTTGATAAAAAGTTTACGCTGACGGACGGCTATTTTTAGCATTATGCTAAAAAAAAAATAGCCTATAGCTCTAGGCCCTAGCTTTCTTTCTTTTTTTATTCAGAATGTTAATTGTCATCCCTTAGATATATAGGCAAACCGCCGAACTTTAACCCCCACAAACGTTCACAAATTGAAGTGATCCAGTTTACGTTACGGGCACACAAAAATAATTTTGAAAAATCGAAAAACAGTTTATTAAGTTTTGTCGCTGCCAAAAATAGTTATTGGCCAGACGTTTCGAACCTTAACTGAGTCCTTCCAGCAAAGTTTTGTCACTGTGATCTTTTCTTAAACCGATTGCCGCAACCAAAATAAGCAAAGACGGAATTTGAAGCTGGAAAATGAAAGGGCAAACCCTGAACTGTGCCTTGGAGAAGATTTCGGAATTATGTAGATGGCGGTCAGGTTGGTGTATGTCTTGCCTCGGCGTCCACCTCTTGGCACTGGTTCGAATCCTACCGGGGCACCGTGTTAATGGGTTTTCAGTCCCTACTTGGCTGCGTGGGTTTTCCCTGGAATAAATCTCTGGGGTTTTACTCCCACATCTTAAACTGAAACTTCTTCATTGTCTTCTTTCTCCTCGTTTAGCACTAATTAGAGCGTTGCGAATACTCATCCGCCCCCCCCCCCACACAGGCTAAAACGGAGAAAAACAAACGAACAAAATAGAAAACTACAAAAATAATAAGACAATTCCTGGACTGTACCCAATTTCTGCTTCGTTCCATCAACTCAAATGTTAAACCCTTTTTTTCACCCAATGCAGGTTTCTCAACTGCCTAATGACAGAATAGGATCATGGAGTTAGAAGGATCTTATGTACAGTTGCGCTGGAAATACTTCCGTGTGGAGACCATGTTATGTCGAACTTCACCACTCCGAGCGGGTGTAGACGAAGCGCTTCGACGGGGATGTGAACCATCCAGCGGTCGGTAAATTCACCCAATATCAAATCAACCTTTTCTGCGCCTTCCGTTCTTTTCTTACAGTTTTGTGGTGCGAAAATGTTCCAAGAGTCGTCGTCAGAGTGGGAAAGTTGGGGGAATAGTCTCGGTGTAACACTTATGAATTTTATCTAAAACTCTTTTAGATTGAAACTTAAAACATGACGTCACCGGAGTATAAAATCACATAAGTCTTAAAATTCCTGCAAAGGTAATAATTTTGCACCAGTCAAAAGCTCAAATTCAATGTCATTTTTGTTGAAAGACTCTATTAGAAAATGAGTGGATCACACAATTTGACTTTGTAGTCCCTCTTTAATAAACGTTTTTCATACAGTGGACACCCGCCTTTTTCTCAAACAGTATGCACGTCTTCTTCTTGTTTGTTGGTGTTTTGGTTTTGTTTGTTTTTCTATCAACGCATGTCAACAGCTTCGAGTAGCTCCGACATACAGTGCCGGTCACACTGAACAACACCTCCGACCGTGTAAACCCACGTTCAACGGGTCAACATTAAGCCGCGTGGATCTGTTCGTGCGACGTGTAAAAAAAAAAAAAAAGACGAGCACGAGAACACGGTGTTGTCACTTCGCGGACGGGCAGCCGCCGGCCGTCAATCGACGCAACATCCCGGGCCGGGGTCCGGGGGTTAGCCCGGCCACGTGCCCGTTCATTCAACTCACTAATCGGTGATCCGCTCCCGCTGTATTAACTGTCACGTTCACCGTAGACCGGGATGTTTGGACTACATGGCACGCGACCCTGCATTGTTGAAGTACGGAAGCTGAAGCTGTTCTAAACAATTATCTTTCCGGCTCGTCGAGAGGGGCGCATGGGTCTTATCAGAGGTGAGACCCCCGGGACGCGTGACGATAGCACCCCCTTCTCGATACGGGATAAACCATGGGATCCTACACCAGTGCTGCCAGTTATGACATATCAGTTGTTGAATGATAGATGAAGATTTAATCACGGTGGTTAAAATGTCATAATTTGATGTAAATTTGATTGTTCCCCGGGGAGTGTCACAGACGTGGCGGCGGTGGGTTGTTTGGGGGTAAGGGGTCCCAGAGGTGTCGTGGCGTGGACGTGTGCTTGGCTCGTTAGGTAATCTTTGAGGCCAACCATTTTTTTTTTTTGAGGTTTTCCTGACCAATGTCAGCAAAAACATCCCTCAACTTCAGGCCTGTATGCTTCGGGCACCAAGGCATTTTCTCTTTGGTAAAGGGCACCCTATGAGGGAAATGAGAAAATTTCTTCTGGAGAATTTCAAGGGCACTAAGGCAATGATCAAAGGGCATGGATGTAATCGCCTTCGTGGCCTCCGTGAAGTATCACGCCTGCAACTTCATTAACACGCATTCAAATTCACGCATTTCTTTTTTTCATCGACTCAAACTAAATATCTTTTTAGTTTTTATGCATTCAATTTCATTTTCGCGCGCACATGATTTTGTTTCTCACTTAGATTTATAGTTAAAGATAGATGACGAATCTAAAAGAACCAATCTCTTGTATATAGTTGTGGTAAACATTGGTTATGCTGGATCCTTGGTTATGCATCGGTTATTCGAGTCAGCCTGACCCGTAAATGGGTCAGAGCCAGCTGGAATCCGGCTCAATTTAAACTCGGGAATTTTCATTGTTTTATAGAAATGGCATTGTAATAAATATCTATAACTGTTACAGTAAAACACTTCAAGTGCAAATTATTTAAATATCAAAACAATGTTCAATGAAGTCACAATTCAAATACATGGGTCTCTTGATTTGTGTACGGAAAATGTTCAGTTCCTAAATTTTGATGATATTAAATCAAAAGTGGAATGAATTTGACCTTTGACTGAAGCAACCCCCCCCCCCCCCTTTTTGGAATGTACACATCTGTGTTTTTTATTACTATCCAATGACGTCATGTTTCAATTTACGTTTGAACATTGACAACAATTTTAACGTGAGGATTTTTGTTCATATTGACTCGATCAATTGGAAAATGAGTGAGTCACAGATCTGAATTTGATCTTTGAATTTATATAACACTATTGTACCTAATCATCAATCCGGAACATTCAAACCTGCAGTACCAAGGAACATTTGTAAAATGATTTTTAAAGGCAGTGGACACTATTGGTAATTATCAAAGACTAGCCTTCACAGTTGGTATATCTCAACATATGCATAAAATAACTAACCTGTGAAAATTTGAGCTCAATCGGTTATCGAAGTTGCGAGATATTAATGACAGAAAAAATACCATTGTGACACGAAGTTATGTGCGTTTAGATGGTTGATTTCGAGACCTCAAGTTCTAAATCTGAGGTTTCGAAATCAAATTCTTGGAAAATTTTCTTTCTCGAAAACTATGGCACTTCAGAGGGAGCCGTTTCTCACAATGTTTTATACCATCAACCTCTCCCCATTACTCGTCACCAAGAAAGGTTTTATTCTAATAATTATTTTGAGTAATTACCAATAGTGTCCAGTGCCTTTAAGAACTTCTGTCTTGTTCTACAGTACTTGTAATATGTTGAAGAGTAAAAATAAAAAATAAAAAAATCGATTCGATTTGAGCATTTGCACCCATTTAAGTATGCGAGTTTGTTCAAAATAGATGTTAAATTTGCATCGGGAATGAAAAATATTAATTTTGTTTTTTACCCATTACACCGATGTGTGTTAGCACTGTGTACTCAGTACTTGCCCGGTTGGGATTCGAACCCACGACCTTTGCAATTTTAGAGCAGTGTTAAACTAACTGGGCAACCAAGATTGCCCGGTAGCTAGAGGCAGTTCCAGTTTGTTTCACCTTTAATGTCAAGACATTCAAATGACTTGCTTATTCATTTACTCCAAAATCACAGATACACATTGAGAAAATGTTCAGTTTTAGATGTGGGAGGAAAACTTTAATTAATGGGGAAACCCACGCAGTCAGGTAGAGACTTAAAACAATCAACATTCAAGTCCCCAGTGCGGGATTCGAACAGGGGTCCACAGAGATGAAAGGCCTGGTCCCCGTTGATCTACATAGGAAAACTTTACTGCTGTTTTCCCAAAACTTGGCCCAATTTCATAGAGCTGCTAAGCACAAAAATTTGCTCAGCATTAAATTTCTTCCTTGATAAAAACAGGATTACCAACCAAATTCCCATTTGTTGCATATTGCTTGTTACTGGTACTCAGCTGTTGTTTACTTATCCTGAAAATCACGTGGAAATTTGGTTGGTAATCTTGTTTTTATCAAGGAAGAAATTTCATGCTAAGCAAATTGTTATGCTAAGCAGCTCTATGAAATTGGGCTCTGGTGCAGACTACTTCCATTCAGAAGATCATGAATGTTTCACAATCATTTTGCTATCCCGGAAAAACAAGTAAGTGTTAAGCGTCTGGACACTATTGGTAATTGTCAAAGACCAGTCTTCTCACTTGGTGTATCTCAACATATGCATAAAATAACACACCTAATAATATGGTCATCGAAGTTACGAGATAATAATGAAAGAAAAAAACACCCTTGTCACACCCTTGTCACACGAAGTTGTGTGCTTTCAGATGCTTGATTTCGAGACCCCAAAGTTTAATTCTGAGGTCTTGAAATCAAATTCTTGGAAATATACTTCTTTCTCGAAAAAACGTTAATTCAGAGGTAGCCGTTTCTCACAATGTTTTATACTATCAACAGCTCCCCATTACTCGTTACCAAGTAAAGTTTTATGCTAATAATTATTTTGACTAATTACCAATAGTGTACACTGCCTTTAAAGCATGGACAAACATTAACCATATTTTTAAAATGGCGTCTTAAAGTTGTATAGAGGGATTTGGTATGGGCGTCCGTATGCCAATCCATTTTTATTCATTTGAATGGTTAAAAATAATTATCTGCATCGCCAACCAGATTCTGTACTTCTACGGGTTGCAGGTGGTTAGAAATAATATGCAAAACTACAACTATCATAAAACTGCATTGTCTAAAACCTGACTCTTTGACTATACATCACTGTTCTACATTTACACACACCATCACAAACCATATTGCCACAAAAGCTTCTCATTATCATAATTATTCATTTTTTTATGTTAAAAAGTTCGTACTTAAAATTTATTGTTTGAGCGCGGAGCATGCGAGGCCGAAAAAGATATATATACGGGTTGGAGTTTTCCATGTTGTTTGGGAATAATTGTTTTTGTTCTGTTTGGTGCAAACTGCATAATTATTTGCTGGTACCTCAAACCGAAGCGGGTTTAGTCCAATCGGTGTAATTTGTGATATCGTTTCACACTTTCTTCTTCATTCCACTGAAAGGGAGACGAAGAAGAAGTCATCTTGTTCGTTCTGGGAGCTTCAATTTTGCATCATCCTCTAGACAACAGAACTCCACAGGTTTTTGTGTCCCAACTCTGCCATTCAAGTTCCAACAACCATTTCGGAATTATCAAAACCATTCAACACAGGTAAGTCGCAAGTCACTTTTCTGCAATCTGGTTATTTCGCTGTTCAAATTACTTGGGATTTACCCGCTCAAACTTACGAATAAAAACGGCTGGTATTTCGGGAAATCGCCTGGTTGTAAATTCAAGTTTAGTTTGATAATTTAAAAAACACAAAATGTGTACTGGCATACCGGCAGATGTACCATCAATGTCATACATAGGGCTCCATAAGGCGTAGGCCTACTTAATAATAATTATGGGCAACAAAAAATGATATTGCTATCATGGAAAAAATAATTACATGCCCTTATATACCCGTCTATTGAAATAATATACTGGTAAGATATTTTCTTCGTTAAATCACAACAGCAAATTGTTATAGCTGGTATATTTATACGTGCATTGCTCTTCTTTTTGCTATTTTGCTATAAAATGATATGTTTTCGTTTTTACTTGTTTATGCCTCTGAAGAAGGTCTGGTTTGGCTCGAAAGCTATACGGCCATCTACCCTACTAGTTTTATATAATATATACATTTAGAATATCATGTGTTTTTCGCCCCTTACACCGATGTGTATAAAGCACTGTATACTCGGTACTTTCCCGAGTTGTATGAACAAATAATAAATAGGTCTTTTACTTGGATGGGATTCGAACAAAAAACCTTTACCAGAACTGTTTGTCGTACAGATAGTGGTGCTGCTTTGTTTGCAAAACATTTTAGTGGCCAGACAAGTTAGGTGGAGTTTGCGGTAACACCCTTTGTAAAAGAAATTTAGTCGTGTTAGTTCTTAAAAAACCGGTGGTTTGCAACTCAACGTTTCGATCAGTAAGCTCTGATCATCTTCAGGACTGACGATCTATAGCAATGTCTGGCTGGAAATTTCGACAAAGACTCTGCTAGGGTCGAAACGTCAGGGCATTAACTATTTTTCTTAACATTCGGTCCTGTCGGTTGGTATGCAGTTTGCTAACTCTATAATGCTCATTTGTAATTACTTACTTAACCATTATTTCTTCGGCTGGTTGGCAGAAACACTCTGGTTATAGGTACACAAACGCAGATTTGTTTTTATAACAATTTAAATTAGCTAATCGAAAAACAAAAACACCGAGAGACCCCGCCCCGAAATGCGTTTCAATGCCTTTGAAGACCGACCGCGCGGACGCCGCTCTAGAAGCAAGTCAGTCAAAATGCAGCTCTACGGATTCGATGATGGAGGCAACGAGGACGATTGCCTCCATGCCCCCTGGTCATTGCCTTGTTGCCCTTGAAATGCTCCAATAGATTATTTACAATTCCTCTGCAAAGGGTGCCCTTACCAAAAAGAAGATGCCTTGGTGCCCTTGCTCTTTCCTTTCTAAAAATGAAGCATACAGGCCTGCAACACAAACCAACACCCGCCAAGAAACTTTGCTTGATCTGTCGTTATAACACACGCAAATTTGTAGTCAGGAGTTTATATTTCCCCCAGTATTTTCGACTTTTGTACATCTCATTATGACGTTACCGAACCAAAGAATACCGCCAACGGCCCTTTAAATAAATTATTATACGGGCAAAGCAGGTTTAATTCCTGATCAACAACAGTAAACAAACAAACAAACTAGATACCAAGCAAAACAAACAAACAAACACAACTGATGTCATTTTGTGTGTGCCACACGAGCGGTGCGAGCAGAGCAGAGAAGCGTAAACGACGAATAGCCCGGGGGGAAACGAGCCTAGGCGTCCGGGGACCCAGCGTCCCTACCACCACATAGACAAGGCCCGTCACCGCATTTGGTGTTCCTTTCTTTTCAAATTTGAACTGTTCTTTGTATTCATTTGCAACTAGTGATAGAATACCGCATTAAATTTAAATATTTCTTTGGCGAAAACAGTACAAATTTGCTGGTATGGTGGGTTTTTGTTTTCTTTTTTCTTTTCTTTTTTTCGGCTACGCGTAAGAACTATACACCAATGCACTCTTTCTTTATCAGTATCTGTTTTTTTCTTTGTAATGCTGTAATTATTGCTCAGACTATAAGGGTACACACAATGCAAGTCTGGAACACATATCTTAAATGTTAATGATTAGTTGTGCAAGCCCTATTAATATTTGTATATTTCTGTTGAGTTAGTTGACGGAAGGAAGAGATTGAAGGGCCTAGACAAAAAAGACGGTGTTCGTTTCTACACTATTTTTGATTCCTTTTGACTTTTTAGTGGATAATTTGGAGACGAGTGCGATAAAACCTTTAGAATATCAACCAATTTATTATTATGTTGTTGTTGTTGTTTTTTTTTTGGGGGGAGGGCTTTTGTGGAAGGTTTATCTGTCCATCTACCCTTGTTCAAAACTGCCAAGTTCTCTTGAGGGATTTTGGTCCGAAACGGTTTTTACTGGTGACAGTAGGTCCACCTAAACCCACCCTTTCACAACGATAAGCAAATGTCAGCTATAACAATAAAAGTTAAAGATTTGCATGGTGCTAAAAGTGAGAAATATAAACTATTTTACGGGAGGTGGCCATTTAATAGTCTTTACTTGGAAGTGATGTTTGGAAGAACCAGAGGTGATATAAAAAACTCGACGTTTCGAGCTCTGTTATCGTAGTCTTCATGTGAATATTTTAGTGGTTTCCTTTTTGTAACGAGTTGAGTGAGCGAAATAATAACTCGAGGTTATTTTACGGACACTCGCACCTTTTGAGCGTGATAGCCAGAGTCAGCTTGGCCGTTATAGACGCCTCTGGGCCCTGATGTTTCACGACGCTGTCCCGCCTCGCGTTCTCCACGTACCGTGACGTGTCTCTGTCGAAGTCATGGCACAATGCCGGCGATTTCCTAATCAATTGTATTGGTGGTGGATGGATCATTTAAAAAGACTAGACGATGGTTAATGCAACTTAACTGAAGATAAACGTTGTCGCCGCTAGCAGCACGTGGCCGCCAGAGCGCCGCAAGCACGGGTCAAGCCTTTGGCCTCGCGGCGGTACTTCACCCAAAACCCCGGTATTTTTTTATTTTTTTCGGACGGGTCAGCGCAGTAGCCCCAGGAAAACACCCCACTAAAAGGAAGATTAATATTTCTGTTCCTTGCTTGATTATACAGTTCTCTCTCTTAAGTCCATAAGGACGTCCGCCGTCCGATGGTGGTCCGAGAAACGGACTCCATTCAAGCCTTGTCACTTTCTTATCCTGTCGTTGACCATACAACTTTGCAGTAAACATGTTTTAAAAAAATTAAAAAAATTAAAAAACTTGTTGCACAGCTGGATTGTTGAACTAAATTTCGACAACCCTGTAAATTCCGAGATCCTATGGTTCGACAACATATTCGTGATTTACATGCTAAGGTTAGGAGTAGGGTTAGGAGTTAGGAAAATACACGGAACATTGTCGGAACACTGTCGGAACGTAGGCGCGTAAGCGATATTTCAATCTATAATTGTTTATACTTTGTGGAATTTGTTGTACAATTAAGTCTTATGTTTAATAAAAACAGAGAGTAAAACTCACTTCCAACAAGGTGGTACGTATAAACTATACAACAATAATGGTGTCAATGTTTATTCAGTTTGCTATAAACCATTGGTATACCCATGTGTATACCATTGACTTTGCTGTGTAGATTATTTTCTTAATGTCTTGCTATTTCATTTGCTACCGCAGGGCAGACTTCAGATTTTCGTTTCTGAAAAAACCTCCCCTGCTTTTCAGAGCATAGTCTCCCGAAATTTGCAAGCTACTTAGCAGCAGTAGTATAAATAGCAAGTGACTAGTTCTCGAAGAATAAATCAACTTTCCTGAAACAATTCTTGCTAAGCAATTCATTTTTTGCTTGAATTGCAATAAAGAATGGAATGCACATGACGTCATTGACCGCCATCTTTGATGCAGCAGAGTGGAAAAGTGCACGCGTGCACACGCTACGCACGACTCTCGGCCAATGAGAGCCTTTCAGTTGATTCTGAGTTTGTGCACGGGAAATACAGCCATACAATTAAACACTCACTTGAACTTGAGTTGGTTTTATTACCAGCCAGTCACGAACCATTATCAGATTCGACGGTACCCTTGCACATCATAATAGTCACTGGTACTCGACAACCTTTGTAAAATTAACTGGTACATTCTGATTTTTAGTTTATTTGTATCAGTTTTTATTTATTCTTATGTATATTTAGCTTATGTTAATTAGGCCTGTGGCTGATCCACTCTAAACCCTGCTCAAGTATGGTAACCCGCTAAAGAGGCATCAAATCACATAGAGCAACTGGTCCCCTCTCATTTCTTCGATCTTGTGACATGTCTAAAACTGTATGCAGTTTAGGTAGGCCATGTAAAAACACGATTCATTTGAAATGGTATCGGGTCAAAATACTTGCATTTTGAAACGCGCGTATATAAGCGTCCTTCAAGCGCCATGTTTACACTCATGCACGCAAAGTAGTCCCTTGTGGGAGCCAATCAGCGTTGTTTCTCAGTCCACCCAGTACCAGGAGTTAGTGATGGGAGGTATCAATATGGCGCGATGCACATGGTAGCAAGGAGCAAGTTCGGGTGATGAGCAACTGGACTAGACTTGACTGACTAAACTAACCAGAAACCATAGAGCACAGGGAGATTGACAGTGGGTGCATTCGTTTAGCTTCCCTGGGTCGACCCCGGTGTGTGGCGGGTTTTTTTCCAAGGACGAACGTGGGTAATTATCTGCACACGTTCGTCCTGGAAAAAGAAAACGCCACACAACGGGGTCGACCCGGGGAAGCTAATCGAACGCACCATATATCGAACCGTGCACTGGAGCATGGTCGATATGGTCAATTCGACATCTACGTCACAGTTTCTGGTCTCGTCTAGTCGCTCAAGGCTGGTCACTCTGTCATTCTTTGTTACTTTAGCATTATCTTGTCAAAGCCCCAGTAGTCTATCACAGCATCCTATCTGGGTTCAATTCAGTTAAGAAAGGTAGCAACGCTACCGTTTTTTCCTATGGGAAGCAACGCTAGACACAATAGTTACGCGGGGGCAGTCAACTTTAAAACATAATCTTTCAACATTTTGTGGCACGTTTACAAAATATTACTTACCCTTCGTGTACGAAAGAAAGAGATTTCATAAACAATGACTTTAAAAGAAAAACATAAACTCTTAAACATAACTGGGGTATAAACTTTTAGAACACCGCCATACGGATGATGTTTCACACTAAACTTATTTCTTATGACATTGTTTGTTTCATCTATTTTGTGTATTACGTTCAACATTGGGTTTTGGTATTTTTGTTAGACCTCTTTTGTTATTGGGCAATTTGTATGCTTGCTATTAACGCATAAAGGTTTGCCCTGCCATTTTTCGTCCAAAAACGTTCGCTGTAAAAACTGGTAAGTTAAAATTGACATAATGAGTGTTGCCACATATAAATACAGAAGAGATGGTGAACATTAACATCATATGTTGTTAAAATAACAGCAATGTTATTGTCTTGTTAGAAATCAGTCTTATTTTTAACAGACGACGCTACAGATTTTGCAGAAAGCTGATATCTGTTTACGTAACTTCATTACTGCGAAGTGAAATGTCTCTCACAATGCATTATTGTATTCAAAGCTGTTGTACTTCTTACCACGTAAGTTTTTATTGCCATTAATTTGCAGAGTCATTGCCAGACCCTTTAAGCACAAAAAGTGGTTGAGCACTATGCTTGCCTGAAGAGGGTTACCAGTCCAAATAGCACTCCACATGTTTCATTTGTGACTGGTAGGCCTCTATCCTTCTTATTTTTCCGTAGCGGAAAATTACTAGGCAACGTTTGCTGCTTAAAGGCACTGGACGATATAGTGGTACTCCTTTAGAGATAGTCATTACATGGTGTTACCGCAAACATTTTGCTATATCGTATTTCCACCATGCAAAGTTTCAAATCCTACTAATATATCTGTATTAAGTTTGCGGTAACACCATGTGTGTAGCTACTAGGTCTAATAAATAAATAATGAAACAAATGAACACAAAATATTATTTTGGATAGGCCATAGTTAAATGGGAAAAAAGGAAACAACTTGTCACTATTTCTGAATGCATTTTATTTCCTGAACATGATTTCATTCCGTCTTTCTCTTACAATGGGCTAACTTTGATTTCACCCCCACCGGATACAAATCACAACGGGGTACGGGGCGTTTAGAGACGGGTGTCCCGTCAGTGTTTAGCCCTCCTCGATCGATATTACTAAAGCTACCCCCTGCGATGACCTAAAACCCCATGGTGGGGGGGATTAAGGACAGATTTATCCGGTAGCTGTGACCCTGATTGGTAACAAGGATCCCCTGGGGTACAATCCCTCTAATCCTTCCGTCAATCATTGAGTCTTATCCCCTGATTCATAAACGTGAACGTGAGGCTGTACTGTGGTAACCAGACTATAATTACATGACAACTCTCTGAATGGTAGTTGGTTTGAATTGGGCGCTGGGTATTCACTTGTACTGCGGATATCAATGTTGCCTTTTGGGTATTGGGCATTCAAATAATATTTTTGGGCATTCATTCATTCATTTAAGTGTGTACATACTTCAGTATTAAAGCACAAGTTAAAGTGTCCCGTGTGACAGTCCCTCAAAAACCATACCTTTATAAGGTTTTGTTCATACAAATAGATACGTTTTCAACATCAAAAGTACTGAGTATACAGTGCTAACGCACATCGGTGTAAGGGTGAACCCAAAATAAATAGTCTTTATCCCCGATGCAAATTTAACATCCATTATTATCAGTATTACCTATTTTCATTGCGGTTTTGTGATATCATACTTTGCGTTGGATATTTTGATTCATACGTGACTTAAGATCTGTCTAATCCGTCATATCATGGATCTCTGGACAATGAAATAACAATGCAATTTGACTGCACGCGCTGGCGTGCGTGGAAGGAATTAATGTTGCATCAATCAATCATTGCGGGTATCATCTCTATTAGATATGACTCTGTATTAATTATAGACATGCAGCTGCCAGGCTGGTTGGGGGAGGGGGATGGGCTCTGTCAATAGATTCATCTGCCACCAAAACCTGAGCCCAATTTTCCAATTTTTTTTAAAAATATTTACTTAAAGACACTGGGCAATATCGTTAATTGTCAAAGACCAGTCTTCTCACTTGCTGTATCTCAACATATGCATAAAGTAACAAACCTGTGAGCATTTTAGCTCAATCGGTCATCAAAGTTGCGAGAAAATGATGAGAGAAAAAAACACCCTTATCACACGAAGTTCTGTGCTTTCAGATGCTTGATTTCGAGACCTCAATTTCTAAACTTGAGGTCTCGAAATCAAATTCGTGGAAAATTACTTCTTTCTCGAAAACTACGTCACTTCAGAGGGAGCCGTTTCTCGCAATGTTTTATACTATCAACCTCTCCCCCTTACTCGTTACCAAGTAAGGTTTTATGCCAATAATTATTTTGAGTAATTACCAATAGTGTCCACTGCCTTTAAATGTAATGATGTGGATTCAATTGTTCATCAAAGTTGCAAGAAAATAATAAATAAAAAACACACTTGTTGTATTACTCTGTGCTTTCAGATGAATAATAAAAGGCTTCAAATGAGGCATTAATTATTTGGGTTACAAATTACCTCTTTCTTAAAAAACTACGACACTTTAGAGGGGGCCGTTTCTCACAATGTGTTATGCTATCAACAGCTCTCCATTGCTCGTTCCCACGTAAGTTATAACAACTATTTTGAGTAATTACTTATACTGTCCAGTGCCTTAAAGCTTCTAACTCTGACAATTTTTGATGACAGATGAAACACGCACAAAGCCCGGCCCTCTTTTCAACTTTAATTTTATTCCCTTGTACATCAGACAATGATATAACTTTATTTGCATTGGCAAATAAAAGCAAACAAAGCCCGTTTTCTCAAAGAGCAACCCGCATATTCTTGCTTAGCATTGCTGCCAAGTGCCGGGCTTGCGGGCAAGTGAGAAAATTGGCTTATTTCATTGACTGATATAAACACGTGGAAGTCTCCCATGCATTTTAATTATCTGTTTTTGTTTTGTGGGGTTTTAGTTTTTTGTTTGGAATTTATTTTGTGCGGGTATATGGACGCTCTCAATGTGGTTTGCGACCAATTGGTTGGACGTTCGGGTGTTCTTGTCATGGCTTTCGGATTTTTAATGAATTCCTCTTATTTGCGTTACAAAATTTCGCGACATATGCTCGAAAACTGACATCAATTTGGTTTAGTTTGTGATGACACAATATCTATCTGTGACAACTCGACGTTTCGATCAGGATGCTCCGATGGTCTTCAGGAAAACCACTGCGGTTCTTTTTTAGAGCAATCACAACTCATATAGATAATATTGCACGTGCTACCGAACCTTCACTATCGAAATCTGCTTTAGTCTTCTTAACAAATGTCTGTATTGCCATTAATTTTAAGAGCAATACCAAATGTATAGGCCACTTTCTCTTTTTAAGACTCTGGATACCTTTGGTAATTCTCAATGACCAGTTTAGTCAATTAGTCAATTCAGTCTCAACATATGCACAAAATAACAAATTTGTGACAATTTGAACTCAATTAGTCGTCGAAGTCGCGAGAGAATAATGAAAGAAAACTCCCTTATCGCAAAAGTTGTTTGTTTTCAGATGCCTGAATTCGAGACAACAGCTGAGGTCTCGAACTCAAATGTATTTTATACATACATGTATTTTATATGAGAAATTACTTTTTTTCACATAAACTACGGTACTTCTGACTGAGCCGTTTCTCACAAAGTGTTATACAATAAACAGCTCTCCATTGCTCGTTGCTAAGTAAGTAAACAATAATTATGCCAACAATTATTTTGGGTAAACAAATTACCAATAGTGTCCCGTGCCTTTAAGGGTTCATAATGGCGGTATGGTTGTGTCGAATTTTGGAGGGTCTGGATGAAGGACTGACTTGGGTGTAAAAGTGGCCAGTGATTTGACTGAAAGGGGTTGATAGGTACATTATCTTGGTTCAATACTTTGGATTGAGTGTCAGCAGCTGGTTTGTGTCTGGGAGGGAATTAAGTTTGTCGGAAATTTCAGTACACTTGGGCCTTTATATTAGTTTCAAGAAAATAACTTTTTATCTTACAGCCTGTAAAATACACAAATTTATATATCAACATTATACACTTCATTTAATAAAAATACAGATAACTTTTTATTTCAAAGCCTGTCATTTTACAAATTAATATTTCAATATTAGACATTTCATTAAAAAATATAGATAACTTTTTATTTCAAAGCCTGTCATTTAACAAATTAATATTTCAACATAAGACATTTCATTAAAAGATATAGGTAACTTTTTATTTCAAGGCCTGTCATTTTTCAAATTAATATCTCAACATTAGACATTTCATTAAAAAATAAAGTTAACTTTTTATTTCAAAGCCTGTTATCAAAATTAATATCTCAACATGTCTTTAACAGTAAAGGTGTGCTCGTATATCAATATGATAGGTGATGTTAAAATAACGATATTACGGTCCTCTTGCATTGAAATTTGTTTCAATATCTGTAGTAGATTTTTCTGAATTCGGGAAACTTCTTCCTTGTTTTTTACAATTGCTGGGAGAACTATGTTGCGGTGCGATTTCACCAAAATATTAAAAATAATTTACTTTCAGGCATTAATAGTTTGTTCAACTTTGCCTAGTAGGTTACGGAAATTTTATTATACACTTCTTTTGCATAACAAAGAAAAATAGTTTACGTATACGTCCTGGAAAAAGCTGTAGCCGACAGTAATTTTCTTTGTTAAACACCCTCACTACACTCCCCAAATAATAACAATAAACTAATGAATGAATACACATTCTAGAATTCCATTAAGTTATTATATTATTTTGCTCGATGAATTTATAACAATTCGACCCTGCTATAAATTTTCGTGAAGGAAAATAACACAACAATGCACACATGAATGTCTTTTTCATTGTTTATTTATTCATAAAAAGTGTCGCGTGCCGGAAGCCTCCCGCCACGCGCCAGCTTTGGACAAGTCTTTTTAGTTAAACTAATTCTAAGGTTAACAGACCTTTTTTTTTTTTGTGTGTGTGAAGGTAGGTGCTGGGTGTTTACAGAAAACTCGCTAAGTTGCGAACTACATACCCTATTGTGGGCGTTGGTAATGGGTAGGGGGTAAGCATGCGGGTTGGTGCTGACAGGGTGGGATAGCCAGCATGTGCTATAACCAACATAAAATAAATTAGCATTGATGCAAGGTGTTGTTACGATAACCGTTGTTTGATTGCTAATTCAAGTTAATCCAGGGTCTTTGGTGACTTACACACATCGGTGGTTTCGTGTGGTTTTTAGGGCGATGGTTTTGCAATAATTGGGCAAGGGTGGGACTTTAATGGAGTTGTTGAACTTTTATATCCTTTGACGCTTTTTGATCACTTGTTTGGTTTTTGTTTTTTGTTCGAGTTACATACATGCCTTCGGGAAAACAAAACTATTGAGATTGATCTGTTTATGTAATATTGTCAACATTTTTAAATTGATTTATTGGTTACATTTGGTTGTTTTTTTGGTTTCTATAATATTGTGTGTTCTGTCACATTTTGTTTATTTGTTGTCTTTGGCCTTGGTGGGCCTTTTTTGTTTTTGTTTTGGACGGTTCGGAATTACTCTGTGTCTACATATAGGCCTATCACATCGATAGCTTCCCTTTAAAGACACTGGACACGTTTGGTAATTGTCAAAGACCAGTCTATTTTCTCACGTGGCGTACCCCAACACATGCAAAACAAACCTGTGAAAATTTGGACTTAATTGGTCATCAAAGTTGCAACAGAAAAATGACAGAAAAAACACCGCGTGTTTCACATGTGTGAAAGGCGCCGGGCCCGAAGTCTTTAAACGTTTGAGTGACAATTTACCTCTGTCTCAAAAACTACGTTACTTCAGAGGGAGCCATTTCTCACAATGTGTTATACTATCAACAGCTCTCCATTGCTCGTTACGAAGTAAGTTTGATACTAGCAATTATTTTGAGTAATTACCAATAGTGTCCAGAGCCTTTAAGAGTAACTTCCATGAAGGAATTAGAAAGTGTTTGGCGACAATCTTCTAAGGATTGAACCAAGAGATGGGACCTCCCTAGACTAGGTGCAATTACGTTTTCCATTGCACAATATGTAGCATCTTTTAACAACCCTTCAACAGTGTTGCTCGTTTTGTTGTCTTAGCTGACTATGAAGTGTTTTTGTTTCTCCCAAATCTTTGTCTTTTTCGCGGCAACTTTTAAGTACCACTGTATACCGTGTCGCGCGTGCTGGCGTAATTTGATTAACTGCTTTTGTTATTTAATGCACACAACAAACAGTACAGACAGGACTTGTCGCCGCAGCCCAAAAGGATTAAACTATAAAAGCAAATTTTCCGAAGTTAGGATGCTGTCTTTATTCTTCTCGCCTGCACTAAAGAGATCAACCTATCCAAATGTGAGACTTCGTTAGACTTGTTGAATGACAGTGTCTCTGTGTTACATACACATAAAAGCAAGAAGATCGGTAGCGACTTTTCAAACAATGTTTAATGACGTCTGCGACTGAAAAAAAAGCACAAAAACATCCTTGAAAAACACCCATTCATGCCTTCAAAGTGTTGACTTCCAATGTTCATCACAAGAATGAGATTGTGGGGTTCTTTATTAATGTTTGAATCTCAGATCGAAAGCGTAGGATGTGATTAGCTAAGAAGCGAGTTCTGAAGTGGTTCTTGAGATTTCCTTGCCCGTGGCTGGTGGCTTTTGTCCCCCATGAGAGTCGCCTTGAAGACGTGGTCTCCTCAGACTCCCCGGACAATCTGAAACACACTGATTGTAAGAGCAGAATGAACTTCTTGCTTTTCTCCTGCTTACAGACTGGTCGTAACAATAGCTCCCAGACTGTAGTAGAGAGCCATCAAAGGGTTTTTGTTGTGTTTTTCCACATCTAAAAGGTTCGAGGAGTCTTTTCTTATTTGTGTGGTGTTTCTTTTGATATATATTTTTTTTTAGATTTTCGCGATGCAGCTGTCTTTGGGACGCGTATACGCTGCTCGTTTCAATGCCATCCAAGCGTCTCAAGTTGTCTGGTGGAAAACAAGGGTTGGGGGGTGTGAATGGCATGGGGTGAATTGCTTGAGTAAATAAAACCCAGGAATACCTCTTTTTAATGTGTTAAAATTCAGGATTTGTAAGGATAAAAATATCATACGTCTTATTAGTTAAAGGGGAGGTGTACGGTTGGTAATCACCCTTTTAAAACTAATTGCAATGAAAACTGTTGGCTGTAGCAACCTAGAGCAGCTTTCGATAGTGCAAAAAGATCATTTTGAGAAGTGACATTTCACTTAGAAGTTTGTTCACAAAATATCAGTTTGCATAACTATGAGCGGAATAAGTGTCAGTAACGCTTTTGGTCAAAACTGTTGGTTATCGGAAACCTAGAGCAGCTGTCGATAGTAGTAAATCATTTTGAGAAACATTTCACTAATAGAAGTATGAATAACATGATATGAGTTTTGAGATGAGTCTCTTATGGGAGGCGTTGGTGTCTGTAATGCTTCTCAGATTTTACTCATGTTAGGGTCAGTCAACTGCGTACAATGTAAAAGAAATTTTAAATTTGAACGATGTCGACCTTTTGGTTGTTTTTTATTCAGATTAAAGGCAGTGGACACTATTGGTAATTGTCCAAGACTAGCCTTCACAGTTGGTGTATCTCAACATGTACATAAAATAACAAACCTTTGGAAATTTGAGCTCGATCGGCCATCGAACTTGCGAGATAATAATGAAAGACAAATACACCCTTGTCACACGAAGTTGAGTGCGTTTAGATGGTTGATATCGAGACCTCAAGTTCTAAATCTGAGGTCTCGAAATCAAATTCGTGGAAAATTACTTCTTTATCAAAAACTATGGCACTTCAGAGGGAGCCGTTTCTAACAATGTTTTATACCATCAACCTCTCCCCATTACTCGTTACCAAGTAAGGTTTTATGCTAATTATTATTTTGGGTAATTACGAATAGTGTCCATTGCCTTTAAATAAACCATTAATAATAATATTTGCTCTGGAGTGTCGGCGATAGCCTGTTTCGTAAACAGTGCCTCTGTTTTGAAGGCAGTAAAATCAGTTATAATCTCAGTGTATGTGATAACCAATTCCCACGCAAAATGTTTTCAAAGCGGACTCAAGACGCCGAAGACGCAGCAGCCTTTCAACTTTCACGGGTTGTTTGCATTCCTTGCTTCTCGGTTCAGTTATGTTTACATACATCATTAATGTCCCTACATTGGCTACGACTTGTGTCATTTCTCAAGAGGCATTTTATAGGCAACCAGTTCCAGGCAATCTCCAAGATTATTGGTGATCGTAAAACATTGTTCGAAAAAGGACTCGTGTGTGCTGCCAAAATAGTCCCGTTGCTTGCACTGGAGTTGTTACCAATATTTTCCAGTGCCTTTAAATTGTCTTTTGATGTGAAAACATTTGTCCATGGTGTATGTTTTCGACGTTGATTTCGTACAATACGAAAGATTGACGCTAAAAAAAAACAGCACTTTGAATTTTTCATTTGATTGTTCTATCATAAAACTTGTTTGTTTCCGGAAACATGCTGGTATAGGCGTCCCATTAATTTTTGTTGGATTAAACTGTTGAATTGTTTTGCTTGTTTACAAAAAGAGTCAAGCGAATGAGGAGGTTGGTGTTTTCATTCATTAAATCGGTCAAATCATAAGGAAATGTAATCATGAAATTAGTAGATATTTTTTGAGACAAATTACTCGAAAGGCACTGGGACTCCCTATACCAATTTGACCAGCGGATAATGGTTCAAGAGTCAATAAAAAATTACCCCTTTTCGGTAAAAATTGTGAAACTTCTTAGTATTTTTCGTGTATTATTGAGTATTTAGTATTTTGTACTGTATGCTATGGGAGCTTATTTAGTGTGGTGCAGCCCTAAAGAATGTATCTGTACAGTAGTAATCTTGTCATAGCCACTTGCCAGTGGTGCCAAAAAGTCACACACAAAAATCCCTTTTTCCACCAACATCGCTACTAACCCTATATGAAAGCCAGTCTAACCTACAGTGGTGTTTGAAGTAAAAACAACACTGTCACGGCAAAGAAAGCGTCACCTCTGATTTGCCCGAAGTCATTCAAACCTAGTTACGAAGTCAACAAGGTAGGCGTTACCCTTTGGTTTATGCACGCGTACGGTGACCACTGGAGTCAGCAACTCGAGGCACGCGAACGGGACAAATAGCCCGCTCTGAAGTCATCGACAGGCACGCGAGTGGGACAAATACCCCGCTCGCGTGCCTGGTGTTAAACACAACGGGTCACCGAGCACTTGCTTTGCCGATCGAATTGAACAATAGTTCATAGTTTCTAAAGAATAAACCCTAGCCTCGTCCTATTGTTTACACTCTCTCTCTCTCCAACATGTTTCTGTTGTTCTTCGGCAGGGGTCTCCGAGCGGATATAGGGGCATGGAACAAGTGGATCGAGGCACACTTGAGGGGTTCAGACCTCACCAAGAGACGGGTAACATCAGCGAGTCTGACGCGCAACAGGTCGCCTGCCAGAGAGCCGATTGTACCCCCGCGACATCTTCAGCAACATCCACAAACGGAGGGGGAAGTTTTGCGGGTGAGACGGCACAGAGCAAGACCACTACCCCAACGCGCTGGTCCAGTAGGAGGGCAGGTAGCAGGAGCAACAAAGCTGTAGATAGGGACGACTTCAAAAAGCAGAAGAAAATGCGCATAGATAAGGTCAGTTCTCAGGAAATAATTTTGTTTAAACTTTTTTTTAAATAGTTTTAAGAGATTTAAATTGAACCGTTAATTTGATTGAAACTCGCATTCGAAAAAAACACGAGAGCTGTTACAATTCGAATTTACATATGTAATAAAAATGATAATATCAAATTTACCACTTCAATGACATTTCTCCAGGTACAGCAACTCCCCAAAAGCCCTTTAGGTTAAAAGTTTGTTCACCCATCGACAGTAAATAGACGTTAAGTTGTCTTACACGTTTAGTACCTACGCCATCGTAACAGCCTCTTGAAGTGCTCCCGACCCGACGGCTTTTGTTTTTATTTTCTGCTGCGTGCAGGCAGACGCAAAGCACTTTCTCGTAACTTGTTGTTAGAAACAAACAATTTTATGACACCCCCACTTTTTGATTATTTGTACTTATAAATGTTTAAAAAGTTTGAGGGCTTGCGCGCAATGTGACCTCTTTAAAGTCACTGAACACTATTGGTAATTGTCTTCTCACTAGGTGTATCTCAACATGCATATATATCTCAACATGCACAAAGTAACAAACCTGTGAAAATTTGAACTCAATTGGTCGTCGCAGTTGCGAGATAATAATTAAAGAAAAAACACCCTTCACGAAGTGTATGTGCTTTCAGATGCTTGATTTCGAGATGCAGAGTCTAATTTTGAGGTCTCGAAATCAAATTCGTGGAAAATTAATTCTTTCTCGAAAACTACGTCACTTCAAAGGAAGCCGTTTCTCACAATGTTTTATTCTATCAACCTCTCCCCATTACTCGTTAGCAAGTCGGTTTTTTATGCTGACAATTATTTTGAGTAATTACCAACAGTGTCCAACGCATTTATTATTATTATTATTATTATTGATTTAAGCCATAAATTTCGACATTGCTTTATTTACCTCACCTTTATTAATCGAGGGATTTTTCGTTTTCAGTTTGACGATTTCTTGGAATGGATCGACGGGGATGCTGCCTTGAGGTATCATCCGAAAGATGCTGATGCACGGAAACACCTCAGTGGTTGGGCCATGCGCAACACCAACAACCACAACAAGAAAGTGCTTAAAAAGTCTTGCCTGGGTGAGTCATTTTGTCCACTATATATCACCATTTTACTGATGACACGCCATTGTGTTGAAGAAGCAAGCAAAACAACGCAGAGCGTGAACAACTTGCCCCAGTTTCATCGAGCTGTCAGTTTCATAGAGCTGTCCAAGCACGAATACTAGCTAAGCGTAGCAGCATTATGCTTACCAGAATGAGGTAAACAACCAAACTGCCATGTCACAACCGCAATTTGTGACAGGTATCCTGCTCATTTCTGCTTAGTAGATAATTTGTTAAGCAATTATTTTCTGCTTAAGCAGCTCTATGAAATTGGGCACTGTTTTTCACAGCTTAACGAAAGAACGGGGAAACAGCGGGCTGCTGGTCGGTGGGCCACCGGGCGTTTGGGCTCGAAAACCCGCTTGGAAGAATAGGCTATGCTGGGTTCAAACATTTATGTTCGGGCTACCATGTGATTTGTATAAACTTTGTATGGAAAAGGGGTTTACTTAAAACTTGTGCTTTTTTTTGTTGTTAGGACTTCATGATGGTAGTTACTTCACAAATTAATGATCATGAAACGACTTGTCGTGAACCAGTGTTCGGTCGTTTATATGCACATTAGTTGAAGTTATATCTGTATAAATTCACTACAACTGTTACATTATTGTTTATCTCTTTTTACTAGATTCGGTTAAAACCCGTTTTTTTTTTGTTTTTTTTTTTGGGGGGGGGGGTAAATATGACTGTACCTGCCTTGGGTCTGCAGTCCGCTCAGACGCAAGTCAGTTGTCCTGAACGTGCTTTCGGCATTGTTACCGACCCGTGGCACTTCTTTCTCTACCCCGGGGCGTTGACTTGCGGCCTTGCGCCGAGGCTGTTTGCCACTAATACCGGGTTGTATTCACGTAGGTGTCGGCCACACGTGTCGGCAGTTGCTCCAGACAAGATATTTTTTCTAAGAATGATAAAATTCTCTCCATTAAAATGAAAAAGACAAATTTATCAACACGTATGCTGTATTTTTAACCTTGCAGAGTTGTGGTTTGTTGTTGATGCTATAAACATAGGGATTGTGTTTTATTATGATGGGTATGGTGGATTAAACGCTATTCAATAATTGGGTTTATTATTTCGGGGTTACAGTTAAAATAAATCGAAACGCAGTTCTGCTTTTCAGTTTCCGTTTTTAATTTCGCAACCAACATTTAACAGTGTTGCCTTTGCCATCGAAGTTCCCAGAGCCTTGAGGATTTAGCTCAAAATTTCACTGACTTTATCCAAACATTTACTGCTTTGGATTAAAAAAAAAAACTACCGCAAACAGTTGATTGGGGTCTTTCGAGGCGAACTTGCCAGAATTAAATTATTAATATTACCGCGAAAGAAAATAATAATGGATAAGTTCGAAAATTTGGTACAGAATTGTGTAACTGCTATCAACTGTTTGTGCCCGTTCTGGGAGTGCAGTCATACAGAATTATTGTGTCGATAAGTTGTGTTAATTCTTTTGTACTTTTTTGTGTACAAAATTCATTGAAATGATGTACGCAGAGGGAGTGAGCGAAAAACATGAAAAGAAAGAACCAAAACAAAAACACGCATCTGTCGCTGCTCACAAAATGCTTATTATGGCAATTTGGGCTAAACTTGTTGGGGAAAAAACGAGAAAGAGAGAGGAAAGGGACGCGTTGAAAAGATGACAAGTTACTCTAGAGAAAACAGACGCTTTTACGGACGGTTGGTCATAGACAAGGCTCTTGTTGTGCCGCAGGGACTAGTTTTTTTCAGGGGGGTGGGGTTGTTGACGCCGTGTTTAGCATCAACGAAACCCCTGAAAACAAGGTCGGTTTGTTGCCCCCTTCTGAGCGATGGATTAGGGTAAAAAATATACGCAAAGATCGTTGAAACGCAAAAAGAAAGGGTTCAGAGGCTGGGGTGGTTTGTAAACAACCAATACAATGCGAGTCATAATTCAATTCCATTCAATTTAATCAATATTTATTTCCATATTGGTGAAAAACAGAATAATAGCAATATTATCTGAGAGGGAAAGTTATGAGAAAAATGCATATGTAGTAGGCCTTATTGGTTAAGCTTAAGGGACAGAGTGGGCAAGGAAACTTATTACAAATCAAAAGTTCCAATTTCTAATCCCTCGTAAAACATCTTTTGCTTTCTCTGCCCACTCGTTGCTGTCCCCTGGTGTTTTGCCTGAATTGGGGGTAGGGCAGTCCCCCCCCCCTTTCCCTTGTGTCATACGCGTATGTGTAGATGTGTAGGGGTACAACAATGATCTCAAATAAAAAGAAATCAAATTTTGATTGAACACTTTATTTTAAGAGCGACCTCTTACTCTTTCTGTTGCCTCTCCCCCTTTAATGATCTACTGTCAAACTAATTACAATTGAGTATGAATTAAACAGAGAATTATAACCCCGGACGAATTTAGTAGTCCCCGTTTCACTTTTTATTGATTGAATCGGATGGACTTAGCCGTACTTTAGAGGGGGGGGGGGGGGGGGGGGGGCAGGGGCAGGTGAAGAAAAGGCAACCAGTATAGAGCCAGGATTCTGGTTGTCGATGAGCCATTGTATAACCACTGGGGTACTCTGTCTTTATGAAAGGGATTATAATGGGTACGCTAGCGCGTACGTGCAACAGGCATCGATTAATGAATTATAAAAATGAAGGACAAAAAAAAACCCAGGATTTGCCGGCTTTAACGTCAACTGTGTACGGAATTGAATTGGGAGTGAGCATAAATCCGGGCGTACTATCCGGATTACAAGGCCGCATCCGTCCGGTACGGAAGATGGTAGTTTGTTTATTGAAAAGTCCGGATTGAAATTATTCCGGTTTAATTATCTCCTGTTTATCTATTTCGCGCTTTCGTTTTATTTCATCCGTATTGATTCTGCTAAATATCCTATTCGCTGAGATCATTTCAGATAATTAATTTGGGCTTGCTAAACCACAAACAATGAACATATTATATATTGGCTTTATATTTCCTTTTATTTTATTGTAACTTTCCGAAAAAATATTGTGTATTTTTGTTTAACTTGAAACAAACATTAGTCGCAAACTGCTCAGCAACAAAATTATGACACATAAATACAAACGGAAAAAATGGCCTCGCATTTAGACACATTTTTGTAGGTACATTTTCTCAGAAATACTCTTTGTTTGTATATGAAAGCCCAGACCGAATGCCTGACTGTGATGTCTGTTGCCAAGCAGCTCGTATACAAAACAAGACATAAAATAAGCCCTCGTGTTTTTCGTCACTCATTTGTTCATCGTGTTTTCTTTCTTCACTGACGGCAAAATAACAGTTCAAGAAACTTTCTCCTTTCATTCCATTATTGTCATTTCCTCCTTTATTACGCATCTGTTAATATTTGTTCCAATTTTGTTTTTAATTGATATTTTAAGGTAACCACATGGCTAAATCTGGCAAAAATGAAAGAAATTAACCCCCCCCCAAAAAAAAAAAAACGAGGGAATTATTTTTAGAATTGTATTATTCTTAGAGTGTTCTTTTATGAGCGTTGTTGTGTACACATTGAGGTTTTACTAACAAAAATATGTAAAAAGAATTGAAAGGGGGCATCTGGGCTGTAAGCAGGGGGTGGGAAAGGGGTGTGTAGCAGACCATGAAGCCATGCAGCACCGCTCCTCTCGACCGGGGGGAAGCGAGCCAAGAACACCGGGTCTTGCCAGCTGATAACTCAGTAGGACAAACAGACCCAAATGCTTCAACCAAAATGTGAGGGTTATTTTTATTTCACCCTCACTGAGCCTGAAGCGACTTGATTCACGTCAACAACACTCTGACGCTATTCCAGCATAATTACCATTATATTGCACAATACATTATACTAAGATACAATGCACTAAGCGTCATTCAGTGTCAAATTAGGCTTATGTCTTCACACAGCAGTCACATAAAAATAGCAGCCATAAACAGGTACTTAAATTTTTTGAGTAGACCTGCCAAGGCAGATAATAGTGTTGCTTTAACTTCTTTTTTTTCTGAGCAGAAGTTACTGGAAACAAATTAATTCAAATGAAAACAACGTCAATGTCAACTTTTTTTGAAGGCTTGAGCAGACTATTATTTAACAAAATTAAAAGTAAATTGATAACAAAATAATAGAGTAATAAATAAATATTTAATTAAACGAATAATTCATTATTAAAATAATTTATAACATATAAATAAATCAACTAATTAAATCATTCTGAAATAAATGAAAGGAAGTGATACGAAATGAATGATAAATACATCAAACAAACAAGTAAATAACAAATACAGAAGATCACAAATAAATAAATAAACAAAGAAGTACAAAAGTAAATAAAAACACAAACAAATAAATACATAAAGAATAACCCTCATCATCCTAAACAAACACGACTCTCAGCACCTGATCCCATTCTCGATGCTTTAATGTGACGATTTATTAATTCCTTGCTGATCTGACTTTAATATATAAGCTCAATCCCAACAAGTTTTAACCCGATAGCCGAACTTTGAAATATACACCCGTAAACTCTTTTGTCGTTCCCCCACCTGTTTGGGTAAATGGTTTTGTTTTCTTTTTCTTTATTTCGCGTCATTATTGAAAACTAATTTAAAGCAACCCCCCTCCCCCCCGGAACAATTAATCCATTTGGGCTAGTTTGACTTCTTGACTAACAAAGTTAATTGGAGCACTTTCTAATGCATTAATGGAGTTTTTGTTATTGGGGCACAATTATAGACACTCGGCTGCAGCTAGTCTCCGTTGCGCGGAAACGCTATCGAAAATAAGTGATGGTTAAAGGCTGTATCTTCGCCATTATGTTTACTGCTACATGACAACAAACTGAGAGGGGCCCCTCGTTGTTGAATGGGGCGGGGTTTACAGCAAAGTTGCACCTGCAGACAATTTCCTTTGAGGGTGAAGCCTATTGCGTAACACTTTCCCCCTAATCGTAAATTTATACGCGCCCGAGATTTGACTTTAATAAGTCCCGTTATGAAAAAAAGAAAAAGCAGGTTGCAGGAAAACAAAAGAGGCGTAATGACAATCAAGAGTTCCCGGTGCATTGTTGTGTAATGATAGGGCGAATTAAAATGGTCCGGGGAAAGGGGTACTCAAACAAAGATCCACAAACAAAGATTTCATTAAATACGGAAAAAAGGGGGATCTTTATCAGCTTTTCACTCTTCTTCTTTTTGTATGACGGTGACACTGCAAAAAGAGGCAGCAGTGTTTCAGCGGGCACTCGCTAAAAAAAACTACCGGATGAATGCAAATACTGCCAATAGCAACCTCACAACCATACTATAACACAGCCAAAGAATTCTTTCAGATGTCATTGACAAGGGAAGAGTAAACAATTCTGATCGGTGTGGAAATAGACTTCCTCTGAAGTGTGGAGAAACTTTGTCTAAAGAAAAAAGAAGAAAAATTGCAGCGGAGAAAATTAGGTTTTAATTGCTGATGATGTTATTGTACGTTTGACCGTTTGACCTTCGAGTATTTGAAATGTGTTTCATTCTTCTTAAATCATGACATCTCGAAAAATGTATAATCGTTGAGCGTCTAAAACCATCGCTTTGTAACTTTTATAAAATGCTTTATAAATATTATTTATAACTATACAATTATAAGCAAAGGTTTCTACAAGCTCTGACCGTCGTTACATATCTTTCTAATAGCTCGAGCACCCCCCCTCCCCCCCATTGTGGGTGAAATAATAAGCAACACTTCATCGTTATAACTATATAAGTGGATTGACATAGCTCTGCCACGCGTCGCCTCGTGCGATGCGTGTGCCCACATGCGCCGGACGTATTGCCGGCGGCATGGCCTCAAAATACCCTTTTTAGTTTCCCTGCACACGTGCTGCTTATAGTTCCGTAGATAAATAAAAAACAAACTACACCGTTCTCCCGCGCGCTTAAAAAATCAATGTGGTACGCATCAACAAATCCTAATAGAGCTTTCAAAATGACCGTGTGTTGGGGGCCTGGGTGTGTTCTTATATCAGGCAGATGAGATTTGTCGAGATATGACGAGATATGATGAGGTTATATGGGTGGCACTTCATTGTAAAAAAAAGTCAATAATGGCATGCATCAGCAAATCCTAATAGAGCTTTCAAAATGACTCTGTGTTGGGGGCCAGGGTGTGTTCTTATGGGTGCGTTCGTTTAGCCCCCCTGGGTCGACCCCGGTGTGTGGCGGTTTTTTTCCCCAGGACGAACGTGGGTAATTATCTGCACACGTTCATCATGAAAAAAAAAAACGACACACACTGGGGTCGACCCAGGGAAGCTAAACGAACGCACCCTATATCAGTCATACGAGACTTAACGAGTTATGACGAGATATGATGAGGTTATAGATGCCACTTCAGTGCTGGTTTAAACCAATCCATGTGAATGGACTAACTATGAGAACTAATCACATGTTCACATGACTACGGAAAGACGTACCGCCAGTGATAGGGCTTGACATGTGAACGCAAATGTTTGTTTAGTTTTTAAACAGGACGTATGGGTCCAACAGAAGCGCTCCTCAGATGTTAAATTTGAACACACCAAATGTTTGTTTTTCTTCAAGTGTTATGTTTAATGTGCATTCCTGTTTTGTTGAGTTTTTTTTTGTTATTCATGCATTTGGGTGTTGCTGGTTGGTCTTTGGAAAATGTATAATTAATTCAATTCAATTCACATTTATGTCCATACAGTCCAAAACACAGGATTAGAGAATTCATTTACAATGAAATAGCGAACAGAGTAGAAAAATTAATTATGAATTAAGAATTTTACAGTCAAAGAAAATGGACAGTAACTAACCGAATGTATCAGGGCATTTTTGGCCACAATGTGATTTTAACTGAGTGATAATTGACATCCAAAAATCGTTTTTTCTATTTCTCCAGGGGTGTTTGTTTGCAGCAGGTCTTGCCGAAGCCCCAGTGGGGACATAATCACCGTTCGACCGGCGACGTCCGACCGTGCACGCCGCAAGCAGGCCGACAAGAAATGCCCCAGGCCTGGATGTGATGGCAAGCTCTACCACGTAGCTTGCACTGGCAAGAACGGGTATCCGGTCACTCACTTTTGGCGCGTAACAGGTAAATACAAGGAGATGATTGGATGAAAGAAGTGAATATTCATAGTATAGTAGCCTGTACTGATTGGATGGACGAAACAAAATGAATATTCAGTGGTCTGATACTGATTAGACGGAATAAAATGAATATTCATTTGCATGTACTTATTGGACGAAACAAAATGAACATTCAGTAGCCTGTACTGTTGACGAAACAAAATGTTGAACGGTCAGCCAGTAGGAGGGTTGATGATTTAAAATTCCAATTTCTTGTAGATTTTGTCCTATCCACTCTGCTTTCAAGAAAAGCACAATATTATCAGAACATTTTACTTCTTTTTCTCTAGATGCCGTGGTTGTATTCCAATCAAAAGGCCATCACGATCACCCACGCCCAGACGTAGTGAAGACCCCGTCAGTGGCCAAAATGGCACTCTTCGAGTATCACAAAAACCACAAGCACGAAAGACCAAAGGACATCTGCAAACGAATGGTAATTGGGATTTTCTTTCAACCTTGAATTATGCTGTACAGACCATGTCTCGATTTCACTTAGAGATAAGACTCATCCTAACTGCAAATATTTCCTGATTGCTAAACACAGCCCGGTGTCCTTGAACTAATCCCTAGTGTACTGATAACTCATCGTAAACCATATTTAGACGACAGCAATTTTAGCACACATGTTTCAAAGCTGTCGGAATCGTAGTTTCGAAAAGGGCCGACCATAGACTTGTATCAGTCCGATGGTTTGTCAGAAGAGTCGGACTTCAGTTGTTTAACAGTGGTGTACGAATACAACAAGACTAGACTGTATTTTAAATCGGATTAACGCGTGACTAGTGTTCTACTGATGCAAATCTCTATGACTAGCTTGCTGTTTACATACATTGACCTAACAATGACTTTTATTTCATCAACTTAGGGGGTTCACATCCACAAATCCTTCAGTCGAGTAGATCGCGTTGCGAGGCAGCTCAGAGAGGTGCAGAGCGTCCTGTCCAAGGATGACAAAGAGTTCCAGGGGCACGAGGTGAAGGTTCAACATGGATACTCTCTCAGGAGCCCGCTAACGAGGTTGTGGTCTACCCATCACTCCAAGGTCGGAGGTCAAGTTGAGAACCATCAAGCCAGACCAGGTTGGTTTAGTAATATAGTGGCTTCTTAAAGCACGCATATCTGTCACTCAGAGACGCTCAAGGTGCTTTGTTAGGTCTATACTGTGTTTTTCTGCATGGTATGTGGGACTACGTTTTGAATTATGAGCTCAACTCCTTTATACATTGCACTATGTAAAGGTTTACAAGGTGCAATATGATTAATAATAATTTAATTCTTTGTTCGATAAAGTGCTCTGAGTTCTTTTACGTGTGTTAAACAACACACAGGACCAACGGACTTACGTCCCCTCCGAAAGGACGAAGCAGTGGTTAAAAGTGTCTTTGTTTAGAAGAAACAACTTGCTTGAGATTTTTCTTCGCTAAGCGAGAGATTAGGCATAATCAATGTGCATTACAAGTTTGGAAAAGCAAGACTTGTCTGTGTTTATCATGTTTGAAAACTCTATGAGTTGTAATTAATCGTGTATCTCTTATTGGGTTTGTTTCTTTTTCTAGGTTTGACCATACCTCCTGGTGGAATACGACACCACTCCCTCAACAACGGGTACCCTGACCAGCCTCAATACGAACAACACTGGACGCCGTCTGGGTCCTACATACCCCCACAAAACGCACTGCAAGGGGACTACCAACATGGCTACATGACTGGCTTCACAGCGCAGTTACCAACCGGGACCGCTGACTACTACCATAACGGCATGTACCCTGGATACCAGCTATCGTCCACAGGTGACCTCGTCTACGAGCCGTCCATCAACTTGGAGGGTTACAACACAGCCCCTAAGACAGAGACTGTCTTTGAGGGAAGCAAGATGACAGAGTTGACGGTCATGAATGAGCCTGGACGGGAGACTAGCGAATCCCTCAACAGCCCACTGAAGCATCTACCACTTAAAGCTAACCCCATGATGCACCAGGTAGAGGAAGTTGGCAGCCATCTTGACAACTATCAGCTAGCACAGACCGGGAGGGTACTGACAACTTCTCGGCCCCTGAAGCGCAGCCTACCTCCTGCCCTACATCACATTGACGCTAAGCAGCCGAAGCATGAGCAACCGAACGGTATGGAGTCTCATCACACTAAACAGACTTCGTCAATCAACATCGACATGTCGTCCTTCTCAGATATCTTCGACATCAGCGCGTCGCTCGGCGAAGAAGGCCTGGCCGGTCGCCCAAAGACCCCCGTGTTTCACCCGGCCTCTCCCCCGGTGAACGAGAGCCCACAGAAGCCGGCCGGTGCCGCGTTGATCAGCGAGGCACCCGCCTCATCCCCCTCAAACCTCAAGGGGGAAATCACTGCTGGGAGCCCGCAGAGCACCCTCTCCGTCTCGGTGGCCAGTTCCCCGTCCACAGTCCACGACACCACCGATCAGGATCCAAGCACAACCAGTCCGGGCCATAAATACCGGCAGATGATCCACCACTCCCCAAACGGCCCCGTCCTCACCCAACTCAGTACCCATTCCCACCCCAACCCAACCAACCCACCTGAGGACGAGAATGGCACCTACATCGACCTACTCGTCTCCATGTATCTTAACACAGACCCAAAAGACAGCGAAAAGCCCATCTCGACACTCAAGAATGAGTTCCACGTGTACACTGAGCGCAACAACCAGAAGGGGATGGCGTACAGGACCGAGCAGGGCTTACATTTTGCCGCCCATCATCCAGAACACTTCAAATCCCCCACCTCCTCTCAGTTTGACTTCAGCTGGTATGACATGGACCGACGTAGCCAGCACTACAGAAACATGTCCACGTCCCAGGGCAGCTTGCTCAGCCCGCTAAACATCGCTGGCCATTTTGATTACCCCGCACCGTATATAAAAGATGCCTTTTGCACTGAACCGTCAACAGAAGCCAGCCGTGTTTCATTTATGCGTCACTCACCAGGAAGCACAATTAACAGGCATATCTACTAAACAACTTTTTCACAATTTTCAAGTTGAAAAACTTAAAAACAAAGATGGATTTTGATGTTATGTTGGCATTGGGTGTAACGAGTATGGTTTGTTTTTACCCTTACTCTGACGTGTTTTCTTAATACTTCCCCAAATTCTGTGAAAAAAATTCCACAGGCAAATCAAAAAGTAAATAATGGCCTGATGTTTACTCCACCAGAATCTGTTAATAAAGGCTAAACAACTTGTTTTTTATTAAAACTCTGGCAAGGTCAAAACGTCGGGCAATTAAATATTTTTTGCATTTAAATTATTTTCTGCAAATTTCTATTTGATTTTTTTTCTCCCTTGTTATCTTAATTCATCCAAACAGGAACATGCTACATGCCTCTTTAGAAAACTTATAATTTTGAAAGAACTAGTTTTAACTTTAATCTATACCGCCTTGTTATATTTAAAATGTTATTATTTATCGGGTGAGAATGCGATAAACCTTGCAGCTTCACTTGTAAATATTAATAAAATAATATATTATTGTTTATATCAATGTAAGATATATATACATTCAATTTTAAATTGCCTTTGAAAATTGAAGATTTACTCAATTTTCTACTCCTTTCAACTCAAATTAATTATTCGTTGTTTATCACGGTAGCACAATGGAAAAATCGGGTACACAAAAAAAGAGAATTAAACTAGGGTGCTAACTAATAGCACCAAAGTAAGTGTTGTAGCAGTGTTATTCTAATATAGTATTTTCTCTTTTCGGTGTACATCATGGATATTTGACGACACTCGTCAATTTAACACCCCGGTTTTTAAAGTAAATGCAATCCTTTTTAGACATCTGAAAGCAAACACATTTTGTGCAACAAACGTGTTTTTTTTTTCATTCAGTATTCTCTTCAAATTTCGATGACCAATTGAGTCAAAATGTTCACATAAGTATTATTTTATGCGTGTGTTGGGATACACTTCCTTAAAGACTTTGACACAAAAGGTGTACAGTACCTTTAAAGTGAGAATACATGTACTTGTCTTTGACAGTTACCAATGGTGCCCGGTGCCTTTAAACCAGACACCATTCCATAATTGTATCAGACGAATTGTGTAAAATGAACACAATGCAAGATGAAAATTAGTATTCTGTAAACGAAATTACCCCCTGAATGGTTTGATGGCTTTGTCCAATTCGCTTTGGGATTATTTGCATAAACTCGGTCGTAAAAATAAAAATGCGGGCATTTTTTTTTGTATCCTCCGCTTCTTTCATTAAAGTAAAGAATGAGACAAAGATTAAAATTTTCAAAAAGATGGCTACGGTCACTCTTGGTATTCAGACGCTTTGTATAGAGATTGGACAACGTAGTAGTTTGAATGAATTAGTTTTAAGAAAACAGAAGTAGAAGTCGAATGAAATAGTATTTTTAATCTATTTATTGAGACAAGAAATAATCATTTTGTAATACAAATTGCTTGTGATTTTTTTTTAATGGCATCGTCAGCGCAATTTCATAGAGCTGCTTAAATCACACAAATTATGCTTACTAGAAAAGGGTTACCATCCAAATGACCGTGTAACATGCACTAACTTTTACTGGTATTCTGCTCATTTTTGCTAAGCAGATAATTATTTAACTCCCGTTTGTGTTTCTAGCAAAAATATCCAAACTGTGCGTTGTGTCGCTCCAAACTATTTTGTCTAAATGTCTGGGACCCTGTATCACACTTACGTTGTTTTCTGGTTGTGGAAGTAGAACGGCACCATATTATTTCAAAATTATTTAATATAGTAGGCCTATATGTATACTTGTAACGAAGCTATTGGACGGGTGTTACCTATTTATAATATTATTATTACTTTATCCGTTTTTGTGTACATTATTAATTTACCAAATCTACTCCATTTCTATTTATTTGTAATTATTTGAGTAATTTTGTCTGTAATTTCAATTCTGATTATTCTAGCCAGCTGTTTAAGACCCATCGATTGTTTAAAAATTTTCAGCAATTTTCCAGATGCAATATTTGAACGCCTGTGTAAATAACTATCTATGTGCTATTTAAAGATTTTAAGAAATTGTATCAACTTGTGTTGCCTTAAAGGTACTGGACACGTTTGGTAAAAGTAAATAAATATTATCATAGAAACTTACTTGGTCTTGAGCAAGAGGAGAGCTGTTGATAGTATCAAACATTGTGAGAAACGACTCACAGCGTAGTTTTTTAGTAAGAGGTAGTTTTTCACCTAAATATTTGAATCTGAGAAAGACTTGAGATCTGACACCTTTCTCAGGAATCTGAAAGCCCACACTTGTGCAATATGTGTGTTTTTTCTTTCATAAATAATTTGCAACTTCGATGACCAATTGAGCCCAAATGTTCACATGTTTGTTATTTTATGCATATGTTGGAATACACCAAGTGAGAAAACTGGTCCCTGACAATTATCAAACGTGTCCAGTGCCTTTATATAGACACATATATTATTTCATTTATTGGTCAGTCCTTTTATTAGTTAAAACTCACATCAAAAGGAAATTGACAACACATTGAAGCATAAAGAGCCATACTCAAATCATGCGTTTGTTTGTGTACAAAAAGCTCTTCACTTCTTTACATAAGCTATAGCTGCGCAATACTTTAGCCGTAAACACGATCTTCTGATCAATTTGCACATGCGTATTCATTGGCTCAATTTGCATATGTCAAAGGTTAGGTTTTGCATATTTACAGTGCGCTTTTAGTAAATCTCTTTTTGCTATGCGTGGCATCACAAACTAAGTAAAAATTAAATATTGTGCAATATAATAGACACCGTACTGCTGAAATAAAAAGTAGGCTATCAATATTTTTTAAAAGGAGAAGGAAACAAAAAGTTGCCGTCAATATTAATTATTATTGAATAAAAAATTACCGTTTAAGAAATATCGTTTGTTGTTTTGAATTCTATACATGTACTGTCTAAGCATGCTACGGTCCCTCCCTCAGCCGGTTTCAGCCCCTTTTATGTAGAAGCTATAGTACGCATGTGCTTCCATACGAAATATTACTTATGAAGGATCTTGTTGTGATGACGTCATGACGCCGCTATGTTAGATGTAAAAACGATGGTGGACCAATGAAAACCACACATACGCGCAGCGCGCAGGATGGGCCAATGAACAACCGACTTTTGACCTACTTATATGACGTCACGTGCTTATTCTGTTCCAACTTGATAGCATAAAGGCGATAGCCTTTGGGATTTGTGTGTGCGGTGTTTTTCATTTAGTGCATTTTTTTGTTTTTATGATCAGGAGATTTATGGTCTGTTGTTTTGAGAGCGACACCAGATATGCAAATAATGATTTTTAATTTGTTATGGGCTTTGGTTTTATCCCTCGCTCAGATTCCCTTTGACCAATCAGAACCCGCAATGGAGAAAACACCATACCCGCATGTAAGCTCACTCCGAAATATACGGGTTGGTCTAATCATGGTCTAACGATACCCCACAGCATTGGGGCAGCCCCTCCCCCCCCCCCCACCTTTTTACGCTTGCTTTATTTGGTACTTGTTGCTGGTACCAGACTCCCTGTCTCACTAGTCTTAAAAAGGTAAGGGACAATATTTGTAATTACTCAAAACATTTGTCAGCATAAAAACGTATTTCGTAACGAGCAGTGGAGAGACCTCAGCTGAGGTCTCGAATCGTAGGCAACTGAAGGCACACAGCTTGTGTGACAAGGGTGTTTTTTCTTTCATTATTCTCTTGCAACTTTGTTGACCAATATTGAGCTCAATTTTTCACAGGTTTGTTATTTTATGTATGTACTGGCCTTTGTCGATTACCAATAGTGTCCAGTGGATTTAAGAGCAGAACACCGTGCGCGCCAACATGACTTTGGTGCCGGCCGGGAGAAACATAACAAATCGGCAAACAACAAAATTGGTACTTTTGTGTGTTGGTGGTGGGTTTTTTATTGAAAGTATTTTAACCAGTCTGGGTGTTGGTGTTTTTGATTGCTTGATGCGCTGTCATGCATATCCTAGTGTTACGGCTCTTCTTTTTCGCTGTCCGATTTCTCCTCGACATGGTTTATGGAAGCGAAGAATTACTTTCACCCTTTCGTTTTCGCTCTGTTGATTATTGGGGTGTTTTTTGTGTATCTGTCTGTGTAATGAGTGGATCGAGAGAATGATGTTTTGTGGAGTGTGCCTTACATCTGGCTGGCCTGTTTATTTAGCTTAGAGAGGTGGATTATGTGATTTAGGGCTATGCTCGTTGAGGCAAATCCGTCATGCAGGTGTTCATCTGATTGTTGCATCAGAAAAAGTCTAATTACAGTTGGCGTGCTTCGGCGTCCTATTAGCGGTATGAATATGTAAAATTACTGGCTGCATTTATATTCCCTTCAATACCAATTCAAAAGTATTTAACACACTGTAAATTATTTTTTTGTTCAACAATAACTCTACCGCATAATAGTATTGCGTTCACTATTCCTAAACCAGACGCTACAAATTATGCCACTCGATGGTTAGACCATGGTTACAGATACTAAGTCAAAATGTTCGGCTCATTTTTTATCACTAAATTATTTGGATTTCAATTCTTAATTTGATTCGAAAAACTAAATGCCTTCATTTTAATGACACTTCATTGCTAAGAACCTGGTAGTTTCTGAGTAAAAAATAAGACAAATAATTTATTCTCGACCATAAGCAGCCGGTGTACAATTCGTAGGCCTATTGCAGTTGCATTTATTTTGTACCATAAACTACCCATTGCATGTGCCACCACAAAAAGGTGGATACAACAATTCATTTCGTTTTGATACAGCATATCATTATTCAACATTCGTACAGAAAACTAAGGCAATGTGATTTTGAAAGAAGATTTTTAAGTGGGCTTTTTTAGATTCATTTTAAAACAAATTCGACTTACAAAAGGGGTTTAGTCGTCTGATCAAAACTGCAGGCCTGTTGGGTTTTCATGAACTCTCACACACTTTTTACAGCGCCTGCACCCCCCCTCCTCCCCCCCCCCCCATCCCACGATTTGCTCCGGAGGGCGGGTGCATACAAGCTGTAACTCCGTGATTCATGTACAGCCACAGACATGGGCCCAAATTCATAAAGCTACTGAGCACAAACATTTGCTTAGCATGGAATTTCTTCCTTGGTAAGAACAGGATAAGGGGCCTACCAACCAAAATTTCCATTCGTTGCATTTTGCTTTGATACTAATATTCAGCTGTTGTTTGCTTATCCTGAAAATCACGTGGAAATTTGGTTGGTTAATATCCTTCTTTTATCAAGGAAGAGATTTCAAGCTAAGCAAATGTTTGTGCTTAGCAGTTGTTATAAAATTGGGCCCTGCTTTGATCATAGGGACGCAGTCCCACTGTAAAGCTTTGCTATAGTCTTGTATTAGCGCAACCGCGTACTTCAGAAATTCCGCATCTTCCGACCCCACGAGCACCACTCTACCTAGACCCGAGATAATTCACTTGTTGAATGGGCCATATACATTTTGGGTTATTTATAATTATCAGAACGGTTTTGTTATCTAGAATCTTCCTCCATGATTATCTGTATTAAAATATAATAATATTATATTTTAATACAGATAATACATATTAGGGAGGAATTTCCTCCATGTTCTGAATATTAGCTGCCACGTAGAGGCGCCCTCTATCACTGAAGGTCAAAGGTCAGTCTGCACTCTTCAACATGTGTGTTTGACTGACACGGAAAGCACAACATTAAGACGGTGCGTGGTCGCCTTTTCGTCCCTTTTGGGAGCTTCAGCGATGATGTGAGCTTTCATGGATGGCCGACCAAGGACATATTGTAAGTTAATCTTTATATTTTCTCAATTCAGTTATCACATGGTCGTTTGTATCATTATTTGCATTTCGGGCCAGTTGCCGTCTGCCATCTTGAGACAAGGACGCCCTCTCTTGCCCATGCCACTCGCAAGCCGCAACGATTGCCAACGCACGCTTGTAAATAATAATTAATACGAGTAATGGCAAGAAAGGAACAAGATTAAAACGATGGCAACATTTTAGAGAGCATTGCCTTTTTTTTTTAATATACTAATAATGTGTCCTCGGGGTTTAAAGTAACACAACATTAATGTTGTGTTACTTTCAACGAGCATGGTGTTAGTGGAACAATTAGGGAGTAACTGCTCTCTTATTGTTCCATACTCACCATGCTTAAACAAATCCTTAACGCTTCGATGACATGATTTATTTAAAGCCACCGCCAAATACTCTTTACGTCGTGTGGGGGCGCTGTAAAAACGTAGCATGGGGTGAACTACCGGCTGAGCGCATGCTGCTCGTACATTTCCTAAAATAATGTTTGGTTTGGCTAGGGGCAATGTGTGCGGTGGGGTTGGTTAGTATTAATAATGAAGAGTCTCGGTTAAATATGGTCAACTTTTGAAGTGTCATGTTTGGTAAGACTTCAATTGGAATGGTCAGGGTTTGTTAGGATCATTGCAAAGGGTCTGAAATGGTACGGCTTAATTTTACACGAGTCTGTTAAATAAAACACATGGTTTTTGTGCATAAATATTTTATTTGAAATTTGACGTGCAGAATTAAAGAACTTTAATCAAAAGAAGAACATAAATAATCCCATCAGGACCGTGGGCAATTTTTTTTTAGTTTCTATCGGGTTTCAGCTGTTACCATGGCAACCGTTTTACCGTCAAAATTTATATTGTTTTTGGATTCTTTCTTAAAGTGGTAGTGGTTGGTGGTTGTCATTTAATAAATGTGTTGTGAGAATTTGAAATGGGCGTCAAACTAAACCGCCATCTTGGATTTTGTGTCGAAATTATGTTTTTACATGCTAGTTAACCATGCGAGTTTTGACCCCCCCCCCCTCCAAACTAGTGTCTGTATAGTGTATTTATTTATTTATTTTAAACACGCCCGGTCCCGATGGGTTAATTCTATAGATTATAATCGTATATATTATTACATCAATTAAATTAAATATAACTAATCAATTTAGTCTGACGGATACACCATTGTCTCTTTTGAAAAGTTGAGGTGATGGCTCTGTGAGAGCCGGTTGGTTTATCCAATGAAGTGTGCTCTAAAGTAGTCGTTAAAGGAGACAGTGACAACGACGAGAGACTTGTCGAAATGTTGAGACTACTAAAACCAACTAGCTTTTACCGGCTCATCATTTTCTGTACCCGTAAGCATAAACTGATATCTGTCGTCACGTGTAAAGATTCAAGTATCACAGAATCAGTTGACTAATAGGGACACCGCCAACACATGGTTGGATAGCTCAGTTGGTAGAGTGCATGTACCGTAACCCAAAATAATGTTGTTGGTTCAAGTCGTGCACCCGTATGGTCAAATCTGTCTTTATGTGTGGATTCAAATCTCACATAATCAACATTGTTCACATTTATTATATTATACAAACATAGATATAGTCTCGACTTATATTTGAAACATTTGATATCATTAATTAACCAGAAAATCAAAATAATTACAATGAGGAATCGTAAGATCAAACTTCGTTGTGGGCAATTCCAAGAATTTGCGCAATTTAAACCGCTGGAGTACAACTGAAATAGTCATTGATTTCAATGATCTGTGTTATTTTTATGTTTGCCATTTGCCTGGACAATTCAGACAAAAAGTTGCTAGATCTTGAACATTGAACCACAAACAAACTGTTCTTTGACTATGCCCTATTGTTAACGTAAATATTGTTGCCTAATAATATGAAATAATTAAAGCTCCAGATTACCAACTTACTTGTAAAATAGTATTGTTTCAAAAGAAGATTACGAATGTAAACAGTTAACCGGTTTAACAATTTGTGTTTTTTGGTGTAATTACAGCCCACTATTTTGTAGTCTCAAAATAAGAATGTTTACTCCACAAAATGGCGGACCGTGTTTCCCACTGGTTATTTTTCCAAAGGCCCTAACACCACATTATCATGAGCCTTTCCTAACATCAAAAGTTTGATTAACTTTAAGATAAATAATGAGCTACTTTTTTGCCTCACAACACTTTAGTGCATGAAAAACCCTTTAAAACCACAGGTCTTTAAGTAAGCCTTTCGTAACGTCAACATTTGAATGATTTTAAGGCAACGTGCTCCTGTTGTATGTTTAGTGGTAGTTTGCTTAGAATATTTCGCTACTTTTCTTTCTCTCGAAACACATAAATTATTTGTTTTTTAAGTGCATGAAAAAATCTTATTAAACCACAGGCCCGCTAGTAAAGCCTTTCCTTTAGCGTCAAAATTTTTGAAAGATTAGAAAGCAATGCGCTTCTTCTATGCTTAAATAGTAGTCTGCCCGTAATTTTGAGCTACTTTCTACTAGAGCTGACAGATCAACCTGCGTGTAATAGCGGTATTACACGGCATGTCATTCCACCCCCCAAACTGACCTTCGCAGCAATCTTCCCCCGAGTCGACATTGTCTGGTGCACCGTCCATCCACCTCTTGTCCGACGCGTCAGTAATCTCACCATCCATACACCACCAGTCACCTGAACAAAGTCAATCCAAAACAGACAGTCTCATTACATCAAAGTAGGGAGCGGGGTCGTGGAAGTACATGTTCGTAAGTGAGTACAGGTTCGGAGGCCTTCTTAGAGGGCTGCCCGTGGGGGCCAACGGAGCTCCGTACCCCATGAGCCTGCGAGGGAGACGCGGTCCGTTGTATACAGTGCCAACACATATTGGGTTGGGTGTACATTGGGTAAAATCAATATTAATTTTTATTGTTATCCCAATGCAAAGTTCAATAATTGGTGCGGTACCCGCAACTAAAATGTAGGATTCGAACCGCCTATATCTAGACCGAGCAATCTCAGTGGTCTAGTTGGTAAGCGCTGCTCTAATTGCAAAGGTCGCGGGTTCGAATCCCACCCGAGAAGCCTGTGGATTTTTTGTTCACAGAGAGCTAGGGAAAGTACCGAGTATACACGATATTAGACGTCGGTGCAAGGATAGAACTTAATAAGTACACACTGCAAAACAAATTAATTATTTTTGTTTTGGAGTATATTCAATGTCCACACTATAGTCTACAATAAACCATATAATGGTTGGAAATGCAATAACTCCAATCCCACATTTTGCGGCTTCCACATTATCTCCCCCGGTTTTGAACACAGGGTGCGTTCGATTAGCTTCCCCGTGTCGACCCCGCGGTGCTCATTTGGGTGAGCCCCTGACAAGAGCTAATCGAACGATCACACTCGCCCTCTCGTGGTGACGCCATGCACCTCGGGTCACCCCAAGTGATCCACTCCACAAGCAGGGCACTTGACCAGAAACGGGGGAGCCCCCGGAATGATGTCAAAGCTATTCGAACGCACCGGGGGCAGACCGGGGTTGACCCAGGGAAGCTAAACGAAGTCGCACCCATAGATTTACTCCTATTGTGATTACTACGGTATGCCACACCGCTGCTCTTTGGAATTACCTATAAAAACCATTATCGTGGTTTACCCTAGAAAGGGCCCCTGTCTTTATTGTATTCGCAAGGATAAAGACAGGTCCCTGCCACGAGATCCAGTGATATGATATAAATTTTGATAAAATGTGCAGTGACAAAGACGGATAAAAACAATCACTGCTGCCACGTCCGCAATAGAATTTGACTGCGTATCTCTATGTGAAATGAGGGTAGGTCAGGTCTCGAGGCAGATGTTGGGCTAGTTTTTCCCCAACTCTGTTACAAATCGAGAGGAATATATTCTCTTACTCAAGATGTTTCCTTATTTTCCTTCGCTTAACAAAACTGGGGTGTTAGTTTTGATTCTGTTGGTATCGATAATTATGTGACAACACCGACACGTTGTTAATTTCACCAACGACATAGTAATGGAGATAATAACACGTTGGTGTTGTCGCCTTTAGATACCAGGAAGGAATCAACCATCCCGTTTTTACAGTATTGTAGCCCAAACCCTGGGTGTCATTTTGGCCTTGTGTTGGCATATTATTGTTATAATTATTTACTGAACTTAATTATCAGAGCATCATTTCTATACTATTGTGTACGAACCTTCAGATTCCTCGTCGGTGCAACCAATCCAAAAATGATCGCAGGTGCACACGCTGAGGAGGTGTCGTAACTCATCAGATTGAGGGACAACCATTGTCCCACCCAACTCAACACATTTATCTCTGCCAGCCCAAAATGTAAGTGGGTCTGCGTGCACCTTGTGGCATTTGTCTTGCCACTGGCTCCAAGTAGGGGGGCATAGCGGTGTGGTGCTGGGTGCTCCGGTAGGTGTCCCTCCGGTGCTGGGCGCTGCCGCTCCGGTAGGTGTCCCTTCGGTGCTGGGGGCTGCCGCTCCGGTAGATGTCCCTTCGGTGCTGGGGGTTGCCGCTCCGGTAGGTGTCCCTCCGGTGCTGGGGGCTGCCGCTCCGGTAGGTGTCCCTCCGGTGCTGGGGGCTGCTGCTCCGGTAGGTGTCCCTTCTGTGCTGGGGGCTGCCGCTCCGGTAGGTGTCCCTCCGGTGCTTGGGGCTGCCGCTCCGGTAGGTGTCCCTTCGGTGCTGAGGGTTGCCGCTCCGGTAGGTGTCCCTCCGGTGCTGGGGGCTGCCGCTCCGCTAGGTGTCCCTCCGGTGCTGGGGGCTGCCGCTCCGGTAGGTGTCCCTTCTGTGCTTGGGGCTGCCGCTCCGGTAGGTGTCCCTCCGGTGCTTGGGGCTGCCGCTCCGGTAGGTGTCCCTTCGGTGCTGAGGGCTGCCGCTCCGGTAGGTGTCCCTCCGGTAGTTGTCCCTTCGGTAGTTGTCCCTTCGGTAGGTGTCCCTCCGGTAGGTGTCCCTCCGGTAGGGGTTCCTCCGGTAGGGGTCCCTCCGGTAGGTGTCCCTCCGGTAGGTGTCCCTCCGGTAGGGGTCCTTCCGGTAGTTGTCCCTTCGGTAGGTGTCCCTCCGGTAGGTGTCCCTCCGATGGGTTTCCCTCCGGTGCTGGAGGCCTTCTTCCAACACCGCCCGTTTACAGCAGCATAGTCTGCCATCAAAAATATACCAACAACACCCAGCAGTTTGCTCGCCAACATTTTGCTGACCATCTCTTGACAAATTGAAATTGCTGCCCGATATAAGCAACAAGGCGACCCTTCAAAAAACGGAACCGTGCCAAGATCCTTAATTGGCAATCAAAACACCAATCATCGTGTCACACAAAGACACCGCGCAAAGAGGTTTTCTAATAACAGCGATAATTCAATCAACAAAACTTTATAAAATAATAATAAAATATAATATAATATAGAGTTTGAAAAAAGACCTTGACATATTACGATTTTGAGTTTGCATAATAAGCTGTTGCGTAGTACAAAATTTAGATAAGACAACAAAATCACAGAAAACTTACATGTTATAAACTATTTTCTCAATGACTTTTATTTTAGAAAAAGGGGATAAATTCGAGAGCAAACTAATTGCTTATATGCCGCTGACACATTCTACATTACAGTCTCTGTTCGTTGTTTGTGATTAATTGTTCATAAAAGTAGTGTTGATTTTACCCTCAACTGCCATAATTGAGACGAGGATTAAAGTACAAGAGTCATTGGATAATTTCTCCTTCTGTGTAAAAAGCTGTGAGACTTCTCAGAATTGTTCGTGTATTTTTGAATATTTTGCATATGCACTATATGCTATGGGAGTTAAGTTGTTGGGTTGCACCCATGGGAAAGTTGAATTCAAGATGGCGGCTGGATTGACGTCACTGCATAGCGTCAATATTATAATCGAAGAAACCTTGAAGTCTAGGAGCACGGTCGGTTAGCTTTGAAAGAAACCCTCCTCGCACTCACTGAATATTGGTATTGGCAGTAAAAGCAACAAGTCACATAACAAACTACTCTATAATTTTAGTAGAAAAACCGACCAAGAAAAATAACCAACCTTGAAGCTCTGACAAGGAAAGTTTGCAAATATGTCATTAAATTAAACAAAAATAGCTCTACACAACAAGGCTAAGTAAACGTAGTAAATTGTTTAAAGGCACCGGACAGCTTTGGTAAATGTAAAATACCAGTATTCTCGCTTGGTGTATCCCAACTATGCATAAAATCTGTGAACATTATTGACTCATTTGGTCATCATCGAAGTTGCAAGAGAATATTGAAAGAAAAACACCCTGTTGCACAAATCTGTTTGCTGTCAAAATGCCAATAAAAGGTTCAGGCCTAATGTAAAATGAATGAGAAATTACATCATTCTCAATAGCTACGTCACTTCAGAGGGAGCCGTTTCACACAATGTTTTGTGCTATCAACAGCTCTCCATTGGATGTTACCAAGTAATTTTTATGCTAATAATTACTTTCTGTAATAAAAAACCCCAATAGTGTCCAATGCCTATAATTTTAATTAATGAGCAATCTCCTTATGATCTCAGAGTAGATTATTGCTTGTCGTTTAAACGACAAGCAATAATCTACTCTGAGATCATAAGGGACTGCTCATTAATTAAAATTATTTTGTCAGCCCTGTTTGGAAATTCCAGTTTTTCATTAAAAGTTTACTTCAAAGACGGCGGCTGGATTGACGTAAGTGCATGGCGTCATCAATACTTAAGGAAACCTTGCAGTACATATATATCGGTATCCGCAACTGTTGATACAGATAGATTGCACATGACGTCATTGACCCGCCATCTTTGAAAAATGCATGGCGCGTATGCGCTGCGCACAACTCTCAGCCAATGATAGCCTTGCACGCGTGAACGTTTCATCAAAGATGGCGGCCAGTGCTGCAAAATCAAAGAGTAGATCTTTTTTAAGTGGATCTATGAAATTGGGCCCTGTGCATTGTGTTTACGTGCCTAAATAAGTGCATAAATGAACTGGTAGCGCCCTCTTTTGACTCCACCTCCTTTGGTTCATTTCCATTCGGGTTAATATTTTGAAGGGTCGGGGCTATAGCCTGAACATCTGACGTCACACTTCGAGCCTCTCGTGAATAACGCCATACAGAGTATTGACCTTTCTTTTGCAACGTCACAGCCCGAGTTTTTGCCAACCCAGATTGGAAAACTATAGAAAGCCATAAGTGCAAATCAAGAATAGATCGCTATTTTTGGTAACAATGTAACAAAATTTGTTGATTTTGTTCTCTTGACAAATTGAAATTGCTGCCCGATATAAGCAACAAGGCGACCCATCACAAAACGGAACCGTGCCAAGATCCTTAATTGGCAATAAAAACACCAATTATCGTGTCACACAAAGACACCGCGCAAAGAGGTTTTCTAATAACAGCGATAATTCAATCAACAAAACTTTATAAAATAATAATAAAATATAATATAATATAGAGTTTGAAAAAAGACCTTGACTTATTACGATTTTGAGTTTGCATAATAAGCTGTTGCGTAGTACAAAATTTAGATAAGACAACAAAATCACAGAAAACTTACATGTTATAAACTATTTTCTCAATGACTTTTATTTTAGAAAAAGGGGATAAATTCGAGAGCAAACTAATTGCTTATATGCCGCTGACACATTCTACATTACAGTCTCCGTTCGTTGTTTGTGATTAATTGTTCATAAAAGTAGTGTTGATTTTACCCTCAACTGCCATAATTGAGAAGAGGATTAAAGTACAAGAGTCATTGGATAATTTCTCCTTCTGTGTAAAAAGCTGTGAGACTTCTCAGAATTGTTCGTGTATTTTTGAATATTTTGCATATGCACTGTATGCTATGGGAGTTAAGTTGTTGGGTTGCACCCATGGGAAAGTTGAATTCAAGATGGCGGCTGGATTGACGTCACTGCATAGCGTCAATATTATAATCGAAGAAACCTTGAAGTCTAGGAGCACGGTCGATTAGCTTTGAAAGAAACCCTTCTCGCACTCACTGAATATTGGTATTGGCAGCAAAAGCAACAAGTCACGTAACAAACTACTCTATAATTTTATGATCGATTGCCTTCCGGTAGAAGTCACGTAGAAAAACCGACCAAGAAAAAATAACCAACCTTGAAGCTCTGACATAGCAAGTTTGCAAATATATCATTAAATTAAACACAAACAGCTCTACACAACAAAGCTAAGTAAACGTAGTAAATTGTTTAAAGGCACCGGACAGCTTTGGTAAATGTAAAATACCAGTATTCTCACTTGGTGTATCCCAACTATGCATAAAATCTGTGAACATTATTGACTCATTTGGTCACCATCGAAGTTGCAAGAGAATATTGAAAGAAAAACATGGCGGCCGGTGCTGCAAAATCAAAGAGTAGATCTATGAAATTTGGCCCTGTGCATGGTGTTTACGTGCCTAAATAAGTGCATAAATGAACTGGTAGCGCCCTCTTTTGACTCCACCTCATTTGGTTCATTTCCATTCGGATTAATATTTTGAAGGGTCGGGGCTAGCCTGAACATCTGACGTCACACTTCGAGCCTCTCGTGAATAACGCCATACAGAGTATAGACCTTTCTTTTGCAACGTCACAGCCCGAGTTTTTGCCAACCCAGATTGGAAAACTATAGAAAGCCATAAGTGCAAATCAAGAATAGATCGCTATTTTTGGTAACAATGTAACAAAATTTGTTGATTTTGTTTAAAATAAAGCAACTTATCATGAGAGGTATTTTATTTAATTGAACATTTGCAGAAAATGTTGAAATTTGTTGAAACATCTGTTTTTACGATTGAGTGTTTTACTAACATTCGGCCGACCATGCCAACCAAGGCGGTTTGTTTATCACCAAAAGAAAGGTCTATGGTTAATCCTCGTCCATCTTCACCTTTCACCTAGATTCATGTGCAGACGATAAAGCCAGGGGTCAAGTCTAGGTCGAGGTTGGTTAGGGGTTAATTGAAGGGTGGGGTTTGGTTAGGGTTAATTTCTAGAGGTCGAGTTGGTTTAAGAGTTACACGCATTGTAATTTTTAGAGGCTGAGTAAAACATGGCTTTTTGTGCAGTAATTTATTTTGAGCTTTCAGTGCTGGGCAAGTATTTTAAAACATAAACATCATCAATACTATTTTTATCGTTTACATCAATAATTGTTTGCGATCTGTTAATCTGACGGATACAGCATGTAATTGTCTCTTCTTGAAAACGTGAAGTGGTGTCTCTGTGGGAGCCGGTTGGTTTATTCAATGCAGTGTGCTTTAAGGTTGTATTTAGTCTTGAAATCAAGTCGATAAAATGTCTTATTCGCCACCCGCTGCTCTGTGTAGTCTCTCTTTAGTTTAAATAACATAATCTCAATTCACAGTTTGTATGTATATATAATTTCAAAAATTTGATCTACAAAAGGTAAACGTTGTCATTCAAGACTATAATTTTGAGCAACGTTTCACAGTGCAACGGGGCGCTCGCATATCACGTACATGGACCAACTATCACATTCTCTGTCGTGCCAGCCCGATTTATCCCCCGCCGTACAGTCTTCATTTGCGCCCCCACGACTATCTGGCTCACCGCTATACCATCTCTTGTCCCCCTCGGAAATGATACCTTCGCCATTCAGAGACACCCAGGTACCTTATCAAAGTCAACCAGAAAGAGAAAAAAAAAACAATTTTTGACTTGTGTTGTCAATAAAATAGTAAGTAATAATGACTTTTATTGAACATCATTTCTAGAATTGTGTACAAACCTTCAGATTGAATGTCGTTGCAACCAATCCAGATCCATGCCCAATCGTCGTTGCACATTATGAGAAGGTGTTGTAGTTCTTCGTTGGATTGAGGGACAACCAACACCCCGCCCGACTCTATGCACATCTGCTTGCCCACCATCCATGTAACGTGGTCACCATGCAGCTTGAAGCACTTGTTTTGCCACTGGCTCCAAGTAGGAGGGCATGGCGGTGTCGCTGTGGTGCTCGGGATCGTCCCTCCGGTGCTGGGCGCTGCCGCTCCGGTAGTTGTCCCTTCGGTAGTTGTCCCTTCGGTAGTTGTCCCTTCGGTAGGTGTCCCTCCGGTAGGTGTCCGTTCGGTAGGTGCCCCTTCGGTAGTTGTCCCTTCGGTAGGTGTCCCTCCGGTAGGTGTCACACTGGCAGGGGTCCCTCCGGTAGGTGCCCCTCCGGTAGGTGCCCCTCCGGTACTGGGGGCTGCCGCTCCGGTGCTGGTGGCACTCCCTCCGGTGCTTGGGGCATTATTCCAACACCGCCCATTGACAGCAGCATAGTCTGCCATCAAAAATATACCAACAGCACCCAGCAGTTTACAAGCCAACATTTTGCAAACCGTCTGCTGGTAAATTCAAATTGCTGCCAGATATATCTAATAAAGTTGCCGTGTATTATAAAAAAAATAACCAAGAAGGTCCAACTCTTCACAGAGAAGAGAACTGCGTCTACAGTCACAAAATCAAAGTCACAAAATCAAACTGCGCATGGTCAGTGTAAGCTTTTGGTAAGCTTTTGGCCACCACTGAACTACCATTTAGCTCATATAATTAAGTGATCAATGCCTATTTACAGTGTTTATGCACGCGCGTCGCACTAGCAAAAATTCCCTGCTTATCAGGGAAATTATGCTCAAAGCTTATAGACATGAGACAATAGTTTCCACCACTTCTTTCCCATTGTTATACTGCCATTCCTTGGCGGATACATTCACTTCAAAGTATAAATTCACAGTTTTTTTCTCAACTCATGTATACAGAGGTCGATATCGAATATTGAACTAGTAACTAGCCACCGGAATCTCTATATTAACACAGACTTTCATCAATCCATGCGCGTGCAGTTCTCTTCTTGTTTATGCATGATGGATAATATTAATTTGAGAAATATTGCTACCAAACTGAGTCTTTGCTGAAGACCAGCGAACTGTAAATCATTTTCATTATGCGTTAGCGTGGCTTCCTGAAATTAGGCCTATACCAAATGAAATGGAAAATTATTGAGGTTCGGTTTAAATTAGTTTTTTTTTCTTTCTATTTTTAAGCCTTCCTTATTGGCACCCTTCTGGTTTTTATTAAAATCTAAACCAGAGCCAAGGAATTTCGTAAATTTATTATGAAAGGTTGCTGGTTCAGATTTTTGGTTGTACGTTCACACAAGTTCTATTTATATGCGTTTTTCTTCATGGACATGTTCATTATTGTGTATGGATTTTATTATTAATTAATTGTGCCTTTTTGTAACTTCATGATTGTTGAGTGCTTTTAAACTTGTGCGAGCAAATAAATGTCATCTTTTTGGGGATAATACCGGATAATGCATTATATGCCTTATGCCTTAATGTCTTATACAGTTTACGTGTTCCGATTTTGCAATCAATGATAATGCTACAATAAAAAAAATAAAAAAAAGTCAAAACCAAATACTGTTTTCACTGAATATCATCAACATTTCGGAAGGATTGAACAAAAATCGTAATCTAGATAAGCTTTGCTACATTTTGTATTAGCGAATTATGTTAAAGTCTCCATACCCCCCCCCCCCCCCCCCCCCAGCTCTGCCAATGTCACTCCTACCTACAATCTCGAGTAGGCCCACTAACTCTTGCGTCCCTACTGTTAGTCACGTTTTGAAAGCGGCAATTTACTTATGTTTCTTTTATCTTGTATGTATTTTGCATGCAATTATACCTTCGCTGTAGTATAAGCTTCTCGGCAGTAATGGCGCCCTCTAGCAGCTCTTGATTTATTTATCTAACTCTGGAATGGCGAGAGCACAATAGGAGACTTTCCAACGCTAGGCGGCAGCAGACATACCGGGTAAATTTCCATTGTTTACGTAGTTCTGAACATGCGCATAATTCTGAGAACAATGGATTTACCCGGTAAGTCTGCTGCCCTCTATCGTCCCAGAAAGTCTCCCTTTGAGATCTTCGGTGATGATGTGAGCTAGTCATGGATGGTCGGTCGTCCAAGGACATAATTGTAAGTTTATAATCTATGTTCTCAATTCACATTTACACTTCTAATGCGCATAATATTATGTGCGTTTAAACAAACGGTTTGCATTTCGAGCCGAACGCCCTCTGTGTGTCAAAGCCACTCTTTAGCCACAACGATCAACTTTCACTCGGCCCCAGCGGCCAGTAGGACCGCTGGGATGGGCTAATCACTTGCACAGATTCTTGCTCAGGAAGTACGTCATGTATGCAGTGCATAGAAATATGGTGCAGTGTGAGTGTGATGCATGATGGGTCTGCGCATTATTAAACCAATGACAGTGCCATCCATCCCAGCGCATTTGGTTAAAGCAAGGCGCTGGGGACGAGCGAACGATCAACAACGCGTCCTTAAAACCATTGGACCCTTTCGGTACAGAAAAAAAAAAATTCACAGATTTACAAATAACTTACAGGGTTTACAGAAGGTAGTGGTGAAAGACTTCGCTTGAAAAATTATTCCATGAAATGCTTTACTTTTTGAGAAAACAGTAAAACAATATAAGTTCTCGTTAGCGAGAATTACGGATTTATTTTAAACACATGTCATGACACGGCGAAACGCGCGGATACAAGGGTGGGTTTTCCCGTTATTTTCTCCCGACTCCGATGACCGATTGAGCCTAAATTTTCACAGGTTTGTTATTTGATATAGAAGTTGTGATACACGAAGTGTGGGCCCTGGACAACACTGTTTACCGAAAGGGTCCAATGGCTTTAAGACTAGACTGGCCCCCTGTCTTTATCCGCAAGGTGCCTGCTACTCTGGCGTTTATTCACGAGCCTCGAAGTGTGACGCCAGATGTTCAGGCTACCTTTAAACGAGCCTCGAAGTGTGACGTCAGACATTTAGGCTACTTAACCTTAAAGGTCCTTGGTTGGTTGGTTGATTAGGGTTAATTTTGAAGGTTGTTTAGGAGAGCTGTTGATAGTTTGATACATTGTGGGAGGTAGCTCCCTCTGAAGTAATAAAGTTTTTGAGAAAGAGGTAATTTTTTTTACTCAAATTAAAATACATCAGGCCTGAAGCCTTTTATTTTGCATCTGAAATGACTAAAAGTAAATGCATCAAGGGTGTTCTTTTCTTCATGTTTTTCTTGCAAATTCGATGATCAATTGAGCCCAAATTATCGCAGGTTTGTTATTGTATGCATGTTAGTATACACCAAGTGAGAATACTGGTCTTTGACAATTACCAAACATGTCCAGTGCCGTTAATACAACATCAACAACTGTTAAGCGAGACATTTCACAAAATTTGAATTACCATGCATATTCATCATGTACTTTTATAAATTATATTTTATTCTATTTCTTCTTTAAAATGTTGGAATGGTGTTTTTTACAAAGCACAATACATTATAAACTAACCATTGTTTTAAAAACAAAAATTGACTAAAATTCTTATCTTGGCTCGAGTTTGTGTAATTACATATTACAATATTTATAATAAAAAAAAATATACACTTTGGTTGTGAACCAAGACAAATAACATCAATCTTTCATTCATATGTGCATGTTTCTTTTCTCATTTTAACTACGATATGGTGAAAATATTTCTTGCCCAGTAAACCTTTTGATGTAAAAGTCCTGGGCCCAAATTCATACTGCTGCTGCTTAAGGATGAGTTTTCTGCTCAACAAAAAATGTGCAGGATACCAGTTACAGGTGATACATGCAGAATGGTCTTTTGGCTGGTAACCTTATTCTGGTGTGCATAATTTTGTTGTGCTTAGCTACTTGATGAGCTTAAGCAGCTCTATGATATTGGGGATTGTGGTCTTGAGTACTTTATAAACATCCTAAACAAAAACCATTTAGAGAAAAACTAAACTGATTTTGTATTTCTCATCAAATTATGACCTTTTGGACAGAAATATTTCAAGTGATGTTTTCTATCATTAGACCGTATGAGCAGTGGATAAGTGTTATGTAAAATCCTTTTAAATACTTAATCACTGGTCTACATGGGAAATGATATAAAAGGATACATGTTTTAAACAAAGCTACAGCAACATACCCTTACTAATATCACAATAATATACTAAGAAAGCATTCACATTCTTTTGAGGATACTTGATTGGCGTTTTTTAAGTGACTTAAAAGTTTCATTCATTCGACAAGTGGGTTTTGGATTTTATCTCATTTTAATTTATTTTGTACAATTTTTTTTATATTCACTCCTCATAGTTTTCTAGATTTGAATGTTACTATGTAACTGCAGTGAGTTGATAAACTATTACGATACTTTAGAACGCCAGGTGGCAGCTGACTTACCAGGTAAAAATGTCATTGTTTTCGTAGTTCTGAGCATGAACACATTAACAAGAACAATAGGTTTTACCTGGTCAGTCTGCTGCCACCAAGTGTCCCAGAAGTCCCCCATTGAAGAATTGAGAACAGAAATACACGTACAGGCAGCGTAGAGTAAAAAATAACATGTAACTTTGTAGATGCATTTACCTAAGATGGATATTTGTAACAGACTTGCATTAATTATCTATAATTTCGTTGATGCCCCAGACAATTTTTAAAGCAATCCAAAATCAAAGTGAATAAGATTGAATGGTCACACAGTAGGAGGGTTGACTGTGTACTGTGCAGTATGCATTCATCACATGATAACAGTAACTAGTTAGCAATTGTTTATCTTTCATTCAAAACCACAGAGGTCTGTATTGAATGGTCAGACAGTAAGAGGGTTGACTTCGACTGTAAGAAATGTTACTGACAGTAACGCTTCTCAGATTCAAATTTTGGGATATCTCCTTTAAAATGAAATGTTTCTCAAAATACTTCATACCATTGGAAGCTGCTGAGGGCTTTTAACCAAAAGTTGTTATTGACATTAATTTTAAGAGTAATTACCAATTGTTTACCTTCCCTTTAAAAAGACGTTGTTTACAAAGTAAGACATACTTGTTACTAGAGATGTTTAGGACCAGATGCACATGTTGCACTCATCAGCCATGCGCATTGGCGCGCAAGCTTACAGCGGCACTAATAGCAAAACACAATCAACACAACGGTATTTTACGCTACCCTTTGACTGGCAGGTATCCATTGTGAACTTTTTGGTGAATAATTAAGCTGCGTTTGGACATAAACGCCCTATCACAATCCCACTGCTTGCATTTGAATGGTTTATCGTTGGTGTGCATGAGACGGTGTCTTTTAAGCACACTGGATTGGTTGAATGCTTTCCCGCAGACCACACAAACAAACGGTTTTTCTCCCGTGTGAATTCTAATGTGGCATTTAAGATTTCCCTTTTCCCGAAACGTCTTCCCACAGACCTCACACTTGAAAGGTTTGACATTTGAGTGGCTGAGTCGATGCTTGGTTAGTTCTTCAGACGAGGAGACAGACTTGTCACAAATGTCACAATGGAATGGTTTCTTGTCTTCGCCAGACAATGAGGAAGTACTTTCCTGGCTGAAGAGATCTACGGGATCGTCAAAAGAATCCTCCGAAGGATTTTCATCTGTCGGAGCTTCGTGGAACTCATCGGATAAAGTCTTGGTAAGGGTCTCAGATTTCAAAGTCACTCCTCCATGGATTTTTCGGTGAGTGATGAGATGGACTTTCTGGTTAAACACTTTGGCGCAGACATCGCACTTGTAGACTCGTTCTTCGTTGTGTGTGAGGTGATGTCTAGTCAGATCGTTCGACCGTGAGAACGGTTTCCCGCAGACGCGACAAATAAACGGGTTCCCACTGGTATGCATCTTAAGGTGATCAGTCAGTAATGATTTCTTCGAGAAAACCTCGTCACAATTGTCGCAGGTGTATGTTTTTTTATGAGTGACAAGATGCAACCTCAGTTCACACTGATGGATGAATTCTTTTCCGCACGTGCGGCAGATGTACGGCGTTTTACTCGAGTGAATCAACAAATGGCTTTTCAGATGGCACTTCTGAGTAAACCCTTTCCCGCAAATATCGCAGTAGAACGGTTTGTCTTTGGTATGTGTGCGATAATGCCTTGCTAGGTGGCTTAATCGCGTGAAAGCCTTTCCACAGACTGGACAGCGGAGTGGCGTTCTACCGTCATGAGTCATCTGGTGGACTTCTAAAAAGGCTTTTCGGTCGAAAACCTGATCACAGATATCGCAACTGTAGGGTTTGTTTTCGGCATGGGTGCGTTGGTGAATTGCGTATTCTTCCTGTTGTAGGAATTCTTTCCCACAGATGGTGCAGCTGAAAAGCTTTCGACTTATTTGAATCGACTGAGGGGAAATCTGTTGGGACGTTGGGCTCATTAATATTCTTTGAATCTCATCCCTGTTAGGCGGCCGATTGTTATGAGTCAATTGATGTCTCGTCAGCTCATTGGATCGCAGAAAAACTTTACCGCAAATTACACACAGGAATTGATTGACTTTGGAGTGAACTGTCATGTGACTCAACAGATTCTGTTCATCGTAAAAAGCATCACCGCATATGCTGCAGACGTACGACAGTTCTTTGGTGTGGATCCGAAGATGCTTCGTGAGATAGCCCATTTGTGAGAACGACTTCCCGCAAAATTTACAGTGAAAAGTGTCCTTACTTGTATGAATCAGATAGTGGCTTTTAAGATGGCATTTCTGCGAGAATGCTTTACCACAGGTTTCGCAGCTGAACGGCTTGTCTTTTGTGTGAGTTCGGTAATGCCTCAGAAGATGGCTCAATCTTGTGAATGATTTCCCACATATATCACAAGTAGGACGATTGTCCTGCGTTTGATTCTTTTGGTGATACCCATTCTTATCCGACGGAGTCGGGGGCTCATCAGAGTTAAAGTCGTCGGATGGCTCTTCCTTTGTATGCACATCACCATGCTTCAGAAGATCATCAAAACATAAGAAGGCTTCGCCACAGATTCCACAAACGACTGGATTTTCTTCAACTTTTGGAGAAACTATCGCCTTTTCGGATATCATTGCTGTTGTTTCACCGCCCCACTTGGACTGACTGTGGCTTTCACTCATTGTTATTGTTTTAGCACCAACATTCAAAGATGAAGGAAGACCTCAATAAATGAAATCTTGTCATCAAAACTTCTCCTGTTTAGGCTTGGAACGTAGAGGAAAATCCTGAAACAAAGTGAAGAGATTTTGAACACTGAGTTTAGTATAGAAACTATATAGGCCTGTAACAAAAACTAGAGTGTAAACAGAGTTGTGAATGGTCACAACTTAGAGATACAAGATAGTCGATCATTATGGTGTTACCGAAAACCTTTCCATTATTACACGTACAATGTATGTCACAACTTCCAACTTAAGTCTTAAGTTAAACAACTCTTTTGATCACCGACGACAGAAAACTTCTTTATGTCTGTCTGTCTTTCCGTCTCTCTCTTGCTAGGATTCTAAGTCAGCCCACAAACTTGCTTGTATTTGTGATTTTTAAGATTTAGAATGTAAATTTTCATTCAATTCAAAATCGACAAGAATCAAAGGCGGTCTAACAATTATTCAGTTCACTCATTATTTATAATACCAAAAGCAATACCTCGCTTTTAGTAAGTAAGATACGATTTCATTTCAGAATGAATGAAGAAGTGGCAGTTTGATACGGAAATTTCCCTGATTTAGTTGTTGACATAAGTTTGGACAAGTCGACCTTCACGCAATAACATTAACAATGTGACGGTCGAGTTGTCTAATGCTTGTGTTTCAAATGCCCTTGAAACAATCGCGATTAATGAGCTCTAAATTCACATCTTTTCAACACAACTACAGGTCTCAAAGGTCTTTCAACCTTTCATTATAACATTCATGATTCCTATTTTGCCAAAATAACCTTAAAATGTTGATTAAATTACCTTCATTTGTCCGTATTAAGTTCGAATTTTTGTTTGATCAACTCGGTAGACTCGACAAGTGGGTGCTTCAATGTTGACATTTTCCTAAATGAGTCACAAGGTGGCGCACTTTGGGTTGACCGTTAGCTAGCAGCACACAAAGAAAAGATGCAGCTAATAATAATCATATCGACAGGGTAAACTTTATTAAATAGATTTATTTGATCTCGAACATGTTTTAGTTTTATAAAATGATTATGAAACAGGTGTTTTATTTTTCAGTGCTCGGCCCAGCATTTTAGGGACCTAGCTGTCTACCAAAAGCAATTTTCATAAAATTGTTATGGAGAAAACCCTCTTGCTCTTTGCTTCGAGTAAACTCCCTACAGGCAGAGGGCGCTGTTTGGTGACACCACTAAAAAGTTAGAAGTGCTCCTCGTCGCACCACACACAGCACATGCACAGAGGCGCATTATAGATTTTCGCCGAAGCATCTTTTCTAATTTTCTGAGCAATTTGTTGTATGTGTCCCCCCTCCCCACCGCCTCAGTTAAAAAAAAAAAATGTAATTTAAACAAATTAAGCATTTATTTTGCCTCTTTTTTCCAACACCATAAGTGAATTGGCTTTTTGTTATTTTCCCGAATCTATAGACATTAACAGTTAAACTAGGTCTAGAGTTAAAAATACATAAAAAATGGGTCAAATCAGCCAAAATTCGGACCTATAGAGTAAGTAGCAACTTTACTTTTTTTCCCGTGCTGCTTCCTAATAAATTATTATATCTGTAACCAAATGGTATAAAGCATGCGACACATGGTTTCAAAAATGGATGACATTTTTTATTGAGTCTTTTTTTGTTGGATTAAACACTGATTAATGTGCGTTCCCTTTAAAATGAAATTCCGTAATCGGTTGCTATGTTACTGACATCATTGGAAATAAATCACTGGGTTGCAGCACCACTGCCTCCCCTCTCTGAATAGTTGAATCGTCCTGAAAGAACCTTTTTTCAGGCTTTAAAATGTTAACTTTTTACAATAGTAGTTTTGGACGTCGTAACATAATAAGGATATTATTACAACATAAATAGAAAACTTTACGTGAAATCCGAAAAAAACCCTGTCTCCTCCAATTAATTATGAATGTCTTACACCCTAAATGGTTACCGTAAGAAATCCACCTATCTTGTTCAGAGTAGCCAGACTAGTCATGTGACTTTTCATGGGTGGTTGCTTTTACGCACGACAAAATATTGCTGCCAAGGCGCTGCCATAAACCGGAAGAATTTAGCAGGCGACTTCGCGGAGTTATTCTTCGGATAAAGCTGAACTTAACTGCAAGCAATCCTTGACAACTCTTGAATGTCGACTGAAACACTGATTTGGCACCAATACTCTCGATAAAAGGTAAGTATTTTTCTTAATTTGTTTATTATAAATCTGAATTCTCGGTCTTTTGAAACTGGTTTGGAAACGAGCCGGTGATGTTTGGCCCAGTTTCCGGTCAATTTAGTGCTATTTGAATGGCACGGGAATTGTGTACAATGTTTTGCTGTAGGGATTGTCCCTACGAGTACGTCTGAATAAAATTAGTCCCCTGGCCTTATGATTGTTTGTGCAGTTGCAATTTTAGTCAGCTGCTTCTTTAAACCTAATATGCCGAATAAACGACAATAAACCCTTTATTCGAAGCTGAAATATTATTTTTGAGTGCTGTCAGAAATCATGATGAACGATGAAGTGTCTGCTGATATTGTCTGTTTTTTTTATAACAAGCAGTGTTTTTCACACACACGTATTTTGGGAGGGAGGGTCGCCCTCCTAAAATTTGGGCCGCCCTGCCAAAGAAGGTCGCCCTGCCCAACAAATGACAAACATAATTTTTTTATACTGCATTTAATACGATAATAAACGAGTACCTGACAAGCCAAAACCATCTTCAAAACTACAGAATTGGAAATGCGATCGTAAACACGGCCACAACATGGTTCGTATTTGTCGCCCACAGCACACCATAGATTGCTGTGATTGGCTGTTGATAGACTCCAACACAAAACGCATATTCATGAACCGAGAAAGAATTGCCACACAGTGTGCCGCACACCTGTAGAATGGTACAATATACAGCCTTGAAGCATATTCAAACATGTATAACTTTTGCCGGTTGAGGGCATGCCCGATGCGTGGCAAAGTTCATTGATAAAATAATAATATTGTTCTCTGTGCATTCTGATCGTTGAATCTTGATGATTTTATTGCAAACAAAAGTCTTAACGCCGGAAACGCTAATCACTAATTCATGAAAATGTTTTTTTGATGTTAAAAGTATTATTTAAGGGCTTTTATTATTTAAAAGCAGCAGTCTTGACTAGACATAAGTCAATAGTTGAGAAATTGACACAAGTCGCAACCCGAAATCAAATTTTGTAGAGCTGATATTTTGCTGATTGGGCAAGTCATGTTTATCTCAGTAAAAAGGCACCTCAATGAGGGAAATTAATTTCTAAACTGGAACATTTTAAAGTAGACTAAGGTAATCACAAGGGGGTGTTGAGGCGATGGCCTCCATTGAGTTTTATAACATGCATGTGATTTTAAAGTGCTGATTGAAACGGTGGTTTGTGTTCATGGCAAGTCAATTTTGAGATTTGTTTGTCTGGGCGCTGACGATTTTTCCCGGGGGCTCAACGATTTTATTCGGGCGCTACTTTTTTTAACATGCTCATTTGGTGTTTTTAAAAGGTGAACGAGCAGTGCGCTCGTCCAAAAATGCTAAATGGGGAACCTTGCACTATATGTTTATTTATATTCACATTTTCAAGAAACTGCTCAAATGTCATATCTTTCAACAAGTGTATTACTAGTAATTTCATGGGATAGCTAGTCAATGTCTTGTGCGCCTTTGCACATTTTTATTTTATTTTGGCTCTATATAAAGTAAATGTCTTCTGATCGATTGAGTGCTTGTACACTGTTTTACCCACACATACATGACACATGAATGGATCTGTTCACTGTCAGCAGACTGTACATGGAGATTAATCCAAAGTCATGCTTGACAAATAATGCTTACAATTAGTAGGCTAATCCAAAATCCACACACTCAATGCCTGGGGGTGGCTTGCATTAAAAACCCAAATGTAAAGAGCTGTTTTGCTTGATCCCGAAAGACCTAGAAAGTCACTGATGCATGGTGGATGCTTATTCATACCCAGGAACCCTTAGTAATATACAAGGGGAATGGCCTGGACCATTGATGTACCGAAGTAGGGGGTCTATCCTAGAAATCGGAACAGGGCACCGAATTTACACTGCTTTGAACCCTCTTACTCTATTTGACCGTTCAACCTAACCTAACTACTGTACACCAGCCTGTGATATGATATTATGTGTATGCAACGTACACAGTCATCCCTCCTACTATTTGACCATTCAACCTAACCTAACTACTGTACACCAGCCTGTGATATGATATTATGTGTATGCAACGTACACAGTCATCCCTCCTACTATTTGACCATTCAATAGGCCTATCACACAACTATTTCACCCTGTAGATATAATGTGAATGCACTTTTAGTACACAGTTAAACTTCCTGTTTGAGCATTCAATATCATAAAATAGCACTATAAAATAGCACTATAAAATAGCACTATAAAATAGCACTATAAAATAGCACTATAAAATAGCACTATAAAATAGCACTATAGAAAAAAACATCAATGTAGAACATAATCAACCCTCCTACTGTCTGATCATTATTTGAACAGAAAATTAACACTGTATCACAGGCCTACAGCCAATGTTTTTAGTGTCGGGCCAGTAGTGTTAACTCAGCATTCGAGAACTCTGACTGTTCTTGTTTTTCAGTTCATATGTTTGTTTTGAAGTAAAGATGCCCCAATGTTCAGTTTGAGTCTTACAGGCTACCTGTATTACGTACGTAATGTCTTTCCATTCAATTAAAGACAGATCTTTCCATGCTGTAATTTTTTTCCCATGACAGTAAAAGCATTCCGTTCAATTCAATGCACAGTAACCACACAAGTGTACACAGATCTAAACTATGTGTCAGTGGAAGTTACCTTGACCACACTGGAAAAAAAAAAATTCTGCCACTCAATAAATTCTTTGCCGAACCTTTAGAATCACAATAGACAGGTCTCTGTTTCATGTTTCAGTCTTGTTTGGTTAACTCATCTCACTTTACCCTTTATTTGGTTACTGAGCCCTCCGCCTCCTTTCCCAAACAACAGAAAGACAAATATTTGTTCGAGTTTTAAACAAGGTGGAAACCCTTGCTCAATGGTAAAACGAACAACTGTTAAGTGTTCACGACAACATGCGTATGAGTGTGCTGTTCTTTCATTGAATCTAAAATGTGTTCGTGTTGGCACAGACAGGGGGTGGTGTGCTCAACCATTATGGTGAAATGTGAAACCAACAAAAATTCTTTGTTGAGAAAAGAAAATTGTGTAGCAGTGTTTTCGAGAGTGTAGTGATGGATTGATAGGCAGGTTGTGGGCTGACCTGAAACTCCACAGGTCATTTTTGTTTAGGGGTCGCCCAAAGTTTTCACCTTTTCAAGGTCATTGAAAGAGTGTGTGGGTGTCTGAATTGGGTTGGACATTTACATCCCAATGTTGAGATTTTTTTCAGGAAAACTGCAAACAAGGGTCCTTGCTATTTGAACCAGAAACACGGGGGTTAACCCTAGCCCTATATGGGACTCTTTCTCTGTACACAGATACAGAGTCCTAACTATTGAAGCCCGTTTCTGGGGCGGAAAATTTTCAAAGCTTCATAACTAAAATCTTACCTGCAACAAGCCACTAATTTCAACAGAATCACAATCTAATGCGGCGTACATTTTTCTGCGGTGGGTTTTGGTCCTCATGAGTCATATTTGCCTCACAAATCCGTTACAAAATTCCCGTTTTGATCGTTTTCTCACAGTGTTGTCTGTTGCCGTGCGTACGCGTATACATTCGCGTGCAAGACCCATGAATTCTTGGTCAACATTATCTTATCTTGACTGCACAGCGTTAACACCCAAACGCAACGCAACATTTGCGCATTGTGCGTCTTGCGTACACGCGGCAGACTGTGAGAGTACAAACAAAAATTTGAATTTCTTAACGTTGGGAGCTGCATTATTTCATGAAAATGACGGATTTGTGAAGAATATGTGACGACCAAAACCCACCGCAGAAAAATATATGCTGCCATGGAATGTGAATCTGTTGAAATAGGTGCTTTCTTGCAGGTAAGATTTGAGTTAGGTGTATGAAGCTGTGAAAATTTTCCGCCCCAGAAATGTACCCTGATGTCCAGGACGTCACTGTAGTACAATACGAAAGTGTAAGGCCGCCAGGGCTAGGGTTAACCCCAGTTCTCCCACAATAAGTATTATGTGTTCTTTTTATAGTGCACTACCAATCCTTCTATGTACGTAGTACACAGGACCTACAGCTTAATGTCTCACCTGGTAGGACACAGCAATTATGATATAAATGTATCTTCCTCAAGGATACAAGTGTCATGACCAGGACTTGAACCCACACACAGCTGATCAGAAACGTCACAGCTTAAGTTGGGTGCTCTTAAACGCTCGGCCATGACAGTTTTTAAAAATAAGACCCTAGATGATGACATGCCTTGTAATTGCAAGGTGTTGTACAATGTACCCTCATCTGCAGCCAACTACAATGGATGCCAGAAACATTGAGGGCAAACCCCCTTCTCACTAAGTACTGATTAGTGTCCAATCCGAAGGACAAATCAATTACGGTTCTACATGTAAGTGTCTCAATGGTTCTCTCTGCTTTGGAGCAAAGACACTATACAGTTGTACATGTAGGTGCTTAGACCGTAGTGTGTACTAGACTCGTAGAACATGACCCAATTCAACACTCTTGCAACACCAGAGTGTGTACTAGACTCGTAGAACATGACCCAATTCAACACTCTTGCAACACCAGAGTGTGTACTAGACTCGTAGAACATGACCCAATTCAACACTCTTGCAACACCAGAGTGTGTACTAGACTCGTAGGCCACAACTAGTGCATTATGACAGCATTACCTGTGTACCTTGACATTTCCAATATGAATCAATTTTAAAAGACTCCTTGCATTATTTCATGAATCGATTTGGTTGATAGAATTCACTGACTGCTCAGCGAGAGTGGTGGTTGTCATTGTACGTGAAGGCGTTATGCACAGTCTGTTTGACGCTGACTTGTAGACACCCTGGTTTGGTGACTTCGGCATTGACACTTTCAGGCCTGATATTGCACAGAAGCACTGAAACTATTTGCGAAAAACTAGGGAGATTGCGGAAAAATGTAGGCTCAGTTGGTAAAACACTGGCATGTTAATTCGGATGTCGTTGGTTCGAGTCCTTCTCTAGTAAAATCTTCTTTTTTTATGATGTTCTTCCCAATACTAAAAAAAAGTTTCTTCAAACTCTTTCCATATCCTCCAGTTAATTGTGACAATTTACAAACCGTAGCAAACTCGTTATCTTGTTCAGTCTTTGCGTACCAATGCATCGTACGTATTTTAATACTTAACACGTTAAAGTGAACCAGCATAACCGAGCTATTAATATAATTGTGCTGTATGGTCTGTGTCCTTCAATGCAGAAAAAGAAAATTAACTTCTTGAACCTTCTGTCATCTTTGTTGGAATTCTTGGACCTTTTTTGTCTAACCATACATCATGAACATTCCGCAATGTTGTTCAAACACATCTAAAAGGGTCAGAGGGGAAAAGTCTAAATGCACACTGTATGTAATCCACACTACTCCACACTCAACCATGCAGTTTATGTTACACATTAGAAGCCCCCCCCCCCCCCTCTTCTTTTGGAGTAGAATAAACATTGTTAACATGGAATATGTATTTCCGTGACTGAGCAGACGGCTGAACACTATCTGTTTTTTTTTTAGCTCAAGGCCACGGGCTATCTGACTGTGTAGGTCAGACACACAAATTCAGAATAAGCCCCTCGCTGCATGAGAAATGATCTTTCTACTTTAGTCTGATTTCCGATTTGTTTGCAAGCCTGATCTTTCACGAAAACAACGAATGCGATTGCCTCCATGCCCCCTGATCATTGCCATGGTGCACTTGAAATGATCTGTAGCAGTTCACAATTTCCTCAAAGGGCATATAGGGTGCCCTTAGGAGAAAATGCCTTGGTGCCCTCACCCTTTCAAAAACAAAAAGCCTGTTTTTGACTTTGGAAAAAATCTGAAAAGTTGTGATAAATTACCCAGAAAAAAATGTCCATTAAGGCAAATTATCCCTTTTTTGTGGAACCGTCGATTGTTCTATATAGATTGTATACAATGAAACTAACAAGTGAATATTTTCATTTCAAAAGTTGTTCTCGTCTTTTAGATATTGCCAAAAAATTTGTATCCAATGTCCACGCATGAAGTATATCCCTAGTAAAAAACTATAAAAGAACCCAGTATTATAATACAAATAAAGAATGATTGTTAATATGAACAAGTTGTCAGCCCTCGTGTAAAAAAAAAATTTTACCAAATGGAAATGCCTGATAGCTACATATGAAATTCAATAATAATGATATTTATATATGTAAACAAAATTTCATTCATTCAGTCGACTAAAAAACACAGCATAATTGAATTTCTATTGTTATACTTCCGGCAGAAATTACTTACTCTGTACTTTGATTTCAGCAAATGATAATAAGATTTATTGTTTCCATCCTCCTATTTGTACCACACAGGTTCCTTCATCAAGTCCCAGTCATGACAAGCTTGCGCTGAGATTGGTAACCCATGGCAACAACAACGACAAGTAGACCACGCATCATCACGACCCAACTGAAGTGACGAACGGGACAACTCATGCAGAAAGCCCCAACGGAACGTTTCGTCGACTCATCCGGATAGTGCCCTTGTATCGTGTCTCTCCCCCCCCCCAACTCCGCAGTGTCAAGATCTTGACTTTGACTTCAAGTGTTGACAGACAATTTGGTGCTGCGACTGGCCGTTTCTTACCGCAGCGACTTGTTTTAGAATTTGACAAGATGAAGGAAGAGGATGTAGAAATAGCCATCAAGGTAAGCAGGGTGTATTTTTAAACTAAATCTTTAGAGAACAATAATATCAAAAGACCCAAAATAATTACCTGTGACAATTTAATAGATAATATTTTTGCTTTAGGGATATATCCAAGAAGTCGTTTGCTTTTAGCACTACATCGATTGTAGTTTAAAAAAAAAAAAAATTTTGATAGCATATTTTGTTTTCTTGTGAAAATATTTGGCAAACATTTTGAGTCCCGTGAGTCCTCTACTAATTTTAGCACTGGGTCAACCGAATAAATCCTACAGTCTAGTGTTTTTCCTGCAAACACATTCCGATAAACAGGCCTGTATGCTTCCTTTTTGAAAGGGCAAGGACACCAAGGCATTTCGTTCCTCGGTAAAGGGCACCCTTCATGTATGAGGAAATTGTGAATTTCTACTGAGAGCATTTCAAGGGCACGAAGGCATTGACTGGGCGCATGGCGGCAATCGCCTCCGTTGCCTCCATGAAGTTCCAGGTGCGAATATCCCTGTATCCCTGGGGCAAACAGACAACAAAAATGTACATTTAATAATAACAGTGGCTTCTTATTGCGCTCATATCAGTCACTCAGTGACGCTCAAGGCTGTTTAACATACACAGCTTTCTCATGCAACTTACAATGTACATGTGTATGTAGGATTACATTTTGGAATTACCACACTTTGGACCACCAAATTTGTCCTGTCTTGAGTTTAAAGGCGCATTACTGAAATCACTGGCCTCTGTATGTATTTCCACTTAATTCATGGGTGTTGTGTTGTCATTTACATCAGCTGTTGAAAAAGACCCTGCTACTATTTTTGCAAGTTTTCTTAAAGTGTGTTATTTTTGTCTCCTGCTCTAGGTGGTGATTGTTGGCAATGGAGCTGTGGGGAAGTCCAGTATGATCCAACGATACTGCAAAGGTATCTTCACCAAAGACTACAAAAAGACGATCGGCGTTGACTTCCTGGAGAGACAAATACAGTAAGTTTAGCCTATCTGTAACTTTGTAATCGTTTCATTGATTTTTGCTAGAATAATAATGCAGTGTGTCATGGCGGAGTGGTCTAGTTCACTGGACACATTCTCTGGTGTTGTCTGCAGCATAATGCGGGTTCAGGCCTGTGTGCCTCGTTTTTGAAAGGGCACCAAGGCATTTCCTCCTTGTAAAAAGCACCCAATCAGGAAAATTGTAAATTCTTACTGGAGCAGTTCAAGTGCACCAAGGCAATGACCAGGGGGCATGGAGGCAATCGCCTCCGCGAAATATCAGGCCTGTGGGTTCGTTTAATGTTGGACGCTGTATAAATCCTGCATAAATTATTTATTTTAGGCCTGCTGTACTTAAATTTTATCACCTCACACATCACGAAGTGATAGAAACCATTGCCCTGTTGAGAAACCAACCTGTCATGCTTGTACACATATGTAGGCCAATGCATAATCTTCAAGTCACACACATTCACATTTCTCAAGGTTATCTGCTCTTGAAGGCTTGAATAAAATGGAATCTGGATTCTGTATGTGTCACAGTCATATTGAGTTAGCTGGCACTCAGCAGTCAACAGCAAACTGCTCTGTTATTGATCTTGAGTGGGTAACATTAAAGGCAGTGGACACTATTGGTAATTACTCAAAATAATTATTACCATAAACCTTTCTTGGTGACGAGTAATGGGGAGAGGTTGATGGTATAAAACATTGTGAGAAACGGCTCCCTCTGAATCGCCATAGTTTTAGAGAAAGAAGTACTTTTCCACGAATTTGATTTCGAGACCTCAGATTTAGAACTTGAGGTCTCGAAATCGACCATCTAAACGCACACAACTTCGTGTGACTAGGGTGTTTTTTTCTTTCATTATTATCTCGCAACTTTGATGGCCGATTGAGCTCAAATTTCCACAGGTTAGTTATTTTATGCATTTATGTTCAGATACGAAGGCTAGTCTTTGACAGTTACCAATAGTGTCCACTGTCTTTAAAGGGTGTAAGCACAAAATTGCCAAACTTTCACAACATAGGGCTAGGTCTCCGATGTTCACTTAGCACTAGAGTAATGGTTTGCTTGTACTACTATGAGTGATATACGATACATGTTCATGTTCAAACAACCAGCTGGTCGTTGACAATGTATGTAAGGCTGCATGTTGTTTATTTCCCAATGAGGCAAAAATAATTTAATTACAGCGAAATAAATTTGTCAATAGCCCGACAGCGGAAATAATTTGTCAATAGGCCGGTGATATTTCAAAGGAATTGTGGAGAATCATTGACAGACATTCTTCATGCAGCCTTGCAAAAATGCAGTTTACATATCCAGGTACATGTAGATTCAGACAGTGTGGCTGGGTCCAGACTAGCAATCAGGGCTTAATTGCATGGCTTTGCTTACCGTAAGCAAAGCAATCCGCGCTTACCGAAGCAGGAAACTCTGCGCTTACAATGTACGTCAAGTGTATTTCACTGGTTAACAAGAATTTTTTTGCTGGTGCGCGTGTGTACTCCACATAAAATACATTCTTGGCTTCCACATCTAGCGCAGAATTTTGATGCTTGCACGCTATGCAGAGAGTGGTGACTGTAAGCGCAGAATTTGGCATTAAGCAGAGCCATGAAATTGGGCCCAGTTATGTTTTGAGTTGCTCAATATACAGACTGTACAGTCTGCTGTGTATTCAAAGTTAGTCCCTGCTGTATTAAGTTTTACGTGCTCTCGATTCTGTTTCTTCATGCTTAGTTTTAAGGTACATTATTACCCCAGATAGCTAAGCAGTGCTTTTAATTTTAGAACAAAATAAAAACACAACTCAAAATCTATCAAAGGTCCTATTAAAAATCTCAAAAACCAATAAAATACCATGCAGTTAGATTTTAGAATGCTTCAGACATGCACCCAAGGGCATTCATTTGAAACCAATAAACACCAACAAGAAAACATTTCAAGGACCGCGTTTTAGTTCAGTGATGATTTAGTTTTGGTCCAGAACGTTAAAGGGATACCCTGCTATAATAGTTCAAATGATGACAAAATGAAAGCAGTGTGGTTGAATTATTTATTCAATAATTTATTCATCATACCAAACTGACAGTCCATATGCTCTCACAAACATCATCAACATGTGTTCATATTGAAACAGTCTATGAATATTTTACACAATCATTGAAAATGACTGGGGACTTGGCCTCAATACTGACAACCGGAAATGAAAAAATATTCTTGTCTTGGTTGATCGTTTCTCCAATTATCAAATGTAGATTGGTCGGTTTGAAATATGAGGCCAAACTTCCTCCAAGCTGATCAAGAGGATTTCAAAAATTAATCTAGCCGCAATCATGAATAATATTTGGTCCAGTAAAAGATACGGGCCACTTCGTCGACCGTCGTAGTCTAGAAAAGTGTAAGCCCTGCAACTGGCATTGGAAGGGAATGTACTTACATGTTGTTCGGTAATCACTCTTAAAATTCGTAGCAATAAATACTTCTACTTGGTTAGAAGCGCAGTCATTTTTCGATACGAGTATAAAGCATTTTTGAGAATCATTTCACTTCGAAGTAACGTGGTTGTGGAAAAAGGTATCATTTTTTTTGCCCCAAAAATTTGATTCTGAGAAGCGTTACTGTCAGAAATGTTGCTCAGATTGTGTTTTCTTATTAGAGATTATTTTCCTGCGTTTACACGATTTTTTCGTCAATATCTCAAAAAACGCGACCATGTAAATTTTCATGGTCATTAATACCCACTCTATTAATGAAGATTTTAGATTACCATTATAGTATCAGATGTCATTTCCCGCGACACAAATTGCTTTTTTTAATTGAGGGAGCTGTATTTCATGAAAAGTAATATCCTCCGGGGAAAAATTTCCCCCTAAATTACCGGACTTTCACTGATTAAAAATGCATCTGATATGACTGCTACATGTTGTTTTGTAAAAGGTTCAGTGATTTATAAGGGACTTTACGTAGTGCTACATTGTGTATCTTTCCTCGCCTTCCAACTCTAGGACCCCGGTTTGAATCACGCTCAGGCCTGTATGCTTCGTTTTTGAAAGGGCAAGGGCACCAAGGCATTTTCTCCTTGGTAAATAAAGGGCACCATATGAGAATATTGCAAATTCGTACTTGAGCATTTCAAGGGCACCAAGGCAATAACCAAGGGGGCATGGAGGCAATCGCCTTCATTGCCTTTCGTTGAGTATCAGGCCTGCATTAAATTTGCAGTTGAGATAGATTTGGTTTACCTATACACCGATGTGTGTAAAGCACTTGTATACTCAGTACTTCTTGCGATATCTGTGAAAAAAAAATCTACAGGCATATTTCTTGGGTGGGATTTGAACCCATGACATTTCCCATTCAAGAGCAAATGTCTTTTCCTCCAACATCTAAAACTGAAACTTCCTTCATTGTCTCCTCTCTGTTGGATTCTTGGCTAGTACAGTGATTAAGTTCCCTGTCTGACTGCGTGGGTAGTTCAGTGATTAAGTTCACTTTCTGATTGAGTCCAGGGCTTCACAACCAGACTTCAAATTGAAAGGAAATCAAAGAAAATGTAGACAGGGAAGTCTAAAATTAATACTTCAATTAAATTCCTGTTTTAATAATCCTGGCTGTAAGTTTAAAGGCACTGGACATGTTTGGTCATTGTCAAAGACCAGTATTTTGCAAGAGAAAGATGAAAGAAAAAATACCCTTGTTGCACTCTTTCAAGTGTGGTTTCAGATGTCTAATAAAAGGTTTCAAGCCTGAAGTCTTTTAATATTTGAGTGAGAAATTACCTCTTGCTCAAAAACTAAGTTACTTCAGAGGGGGCCTTTTCTCACACTGTTTTGTACTTACTATCAATAGCTTTTTATGCTTACCATTATTTTGAGTACTTATAAATAGTGTCCTGTGCATTTAAGTCTCCAATTAAACGACGTGGTGATGAAGGTTTTCTATCGCCATGGTTATCAAGAGAAGCAGAGCTAATCAACTTGCCGTGCCTGTAATTTGTTTTATCTGTCAGTCTTCACTCTGGAAAAAGAAATTTCAGTGTTTGATTGAAAGACTATATTTAAAGTAGACGTACAACTTGCACGACAGCCGGCGGAAAATTGCCTCATACGAGTGGTAGTGGTTTATGTTGACCCATACTTTTATCAGAATCAGGGGAAAAAACTATTGTTTTACATCATTATCAACAGAGGAAAAAATGTACAAACAGCTTTTGCTTGTTTGTCTTTTGGTTTGTTTGTTTGTTTGTTGGTTTGTTTGTTGGTTTGTTTGTTTGTTTGTTTGTTTGTTTGTTTGTTCGTTCGTTCGTTCGTTCGTTCGTTCGTCCGTCCGTCCGTCCGTTCGTTCGTTCGTTCGTTCGTTCGTTCGGTCGTTCGTTCGTTCGTTCGTTCGTTCGTTCGTTCGTTCGTTCGTTCGTTTGTTTGTTTGTTTGTTTGTTTGGATATGTGCGCATTACAAGTCTTTATTATTACACTTAACCCTTGTTTTTCAAATAATGAAGTATGATTTGTTTCTCACAAACATGGTATTATCTTGGATTGTTTTACAGAATAAAAGAAGAAGACGTAAGGTTAATGTTATGGGATACAGCAGGACAGGAGGAATTTGACGCTATTACTAAGTCCTACTACAGAGGTGAGAAAAAAACATGTCTTTTTAGGCCAAGATTTTCTTGCATTATTGGTGCTCTGCATTGGTTTTGTTGGTTTTGGATTCTCCATTTGTGTGGTTTCATCGTAAATATGAAACCGATGATTACACAATCAGGTCTTTTAAAACCAATCGACCAAAGATAACACCAAACGTGCTTCGGCCTAACTTAAAAAAATTGTGGGTCCAGAAGCCCCCCGTCATCATTCAACAAAGACTTGCGTCCATGGCCGCCTCATCCTCGAATTGTAATGGGGGCGTATTCCTGTAGTCGCCACCATCACCTGTTTTCTGTCAACCACTGCTCTTCTCAGCTTTCTACACCTCCACTTTGTCACATATTCTATCCAGCGCAGCTAAGGGGTGACCTCTGCCGCGAATTGAAAAGCTCCCCAGTTTTGAAAAATCCGGGGGACATACAACCCTGTTAGCTGATGTTCCAAGAAATAATTTGTTGCCAATAATGTCTCATCTTTTTTCCCTAGGTGCCCAAGCTGGCGTAGTGGTCTTCTCAACTGTAGACAGAGCATCGTTTGAAGCCATCGAGAAATGGAAACGGAAAGTAGAAGACGAGGTTGATAACATACCACTGGTGCTTGTACAAAACAAAATAGACCTGGTAGATGAAGCTGTTATAGCCCCGTGAGTTAACCCTCCTACTATTTTAACCTTTAATATCATCCAACTATGCCAGTCTAGGGGATGAAAAAAGCTCTATGCAGATTAAGTTGCCACTGCCAGGACATCGTGGTGCAACTGATCTCCCTAAATTAATGATGGATAGATAGAATTGATTTTTTAGAATCAATTTTCATAAAGCTGTTAAGCAGAAAATATTGCTTGGCAAATTTCTTTGCTAAGCAAAAATTGATTGGGGCACCAGTCACAACAATGTAAATGTAATGTAACTTTGGCTGGTAACCTATTTCTGTTGAGCAATACTTTTCTGTGCTAAGCAAATTTTTGTGCTTACAAGGCTTATAAAATTGTTCCCTGGTGTTATTTTTCTTGCTAATTTTCTTTCTGCGTTTTCTCTACCAGTGAGGAAGCAGAAGCGTTAGCCAAGAGGCTGAAACTACGATTCTACCGAGCGTCGGTCAAAGAGAACCTCAACGTTGACGAAGTATTCCTCTACCTCACTGATAAGTATATGCAAAAGTTACAATCACAAGAAGCGGAAGACAACGCCACAACTAACCCAAAGATTGGTAGGTCATGTTAATAATAATAATAATAATTTGGGGGGCTAATCATCCTTACTCGCAGCTAAGAGCTGAATTGCGAAGGACGCGGCTACAACGTGTTCGAGAAGCAGGCATGCAAGCCACATCAACCCATTATGACCACGGAGCACAGCCAAGATCGAAAGTGATTGATTTTTCCAGAGGGAGGAAAACCAGATGTTCTGGAAAACCCTCGTAGCACAGCAGAGAACCAGTGCACAACTCAACTCACATATGGCCCCGTCTGGGAATCGAACCGGGGTCACCTTGGTGAGAGGTGGGGGCTTTACGCACACGCCAACCATGCCACCTTGTTAACTTATCATTTTAAGGCCGATTCACACTGCAGTGGTAATGAAAACGATAACGATCCTGACACAAAGAGAACGCATTCTATTGGTTGAATTGCTCCACGCAGAGTACGCAGACGCTCATTCAACCAATAGAATGCGTTCTCTTTGCATCATTATCGTTTTCGTTATCGCTGCAGTGTGACTCTGCCTTTTGATTTGAATATCTTCTGGTACAATGATGTGTTTGAAGTTACCACTTAAATTTGAATTCACCAGACTATCGAGACAGTTGCTATGTCACATGATTAGGGGCAAGCTTTTGCTAAGTTACGTCAGAGACAGTGAACACCAATACACAATTCTGAATGGATGTGTATGGCACAATGGTACTAGGGTTTGCTCATCTGGAGGTTGCTAGGCAAAGGCTCGCCCCGAACCATTTGACTTAGCAACTGTCTCTATTGTCTGAGGAATTCAAATGTAAGCAGCACATTGTGACTAAGCAAGTCATTGTACCAGACAATATTCAAATCTAACTTGCAAATGGCTTATTGCTTGTCTTTCAGTATGTTTAGATTTCAAGGCGTGTTGTGGCCTAGCGATCAAGAGCATTGGACCAAAGCTCTGGTGTTTCTGTTCAGCAGAGTGTGGGTTCGAGCCCCAGTTGTGACACCTGCGTCCTTAAGCACGACACTAAACCATGATGCTTCGTCCTTGAGATGGGACGTAAAGTTGTTGGTCCTGTTTGTTGTGTAATGCATGTAAAAGGACCCAGTGCACTTATCGAAAAGGGAAGGGGTTCGCCCCAGTGTTCCCGGTTTGATTGGCTGCATAATGCGCCAACAACACCTTGTTACCCATTACATGGTGCTATTTAAAAGGAATAGGTCTCTCAATTGCTTGCTACCTAGTAAGTTTTTATGCTAACAATTATGTTGAGTAATTACAAATAATGTCCAGTGCCTTTAAGGCCACAAGTGACGCGACTGGGACTCGAACCCACACTCTGCTGATCAGAAATAACAGAGCTTGAGTCCAGTGTTCTTATCCGGCTCGGCCCGCCACGCCATATTTTTTTCTGTGCAAAGCATCCTATCTAACAAATTGACTAAAAAGATTGACTAATTTTGACTTTTCCTCTGCTCTTCTCTTCTAGGTATCTTCAACACGACAGGACCACCCCTTACCAGCGGAAGCGGTGATAGTAAAAACACAGCCGACGAAAGTCAGACCATTAAGCTCAGACCAACAAAGCAAAGAACAAAAGGAAAGAAACAGCCCTTCAAGTGTCTACTACTCTGATTTGTATATTTAATGGAAGAATTTTGTACTTTTTTCCAAATTGTTTTTGTTGTTCTTGCAAATGTTGGCTGCGGGCACTTCAGGATGAGGGTTTTAAAGGACAGAGGAAACTAGTATGCGGCGATTGTGTTACGTTTCCACATTTTGAAGCGTTTAATTTAAATCGAGGCTGCAGGGGAACAAGGACTGGTCCCAGTTGTTGTCGAATATGCCCGAATTTGCATTGTCCGTTATCAATTGATACGCGGGGAACAAGACAGAGATGGTGTATGGATCTTTTAATTGTTTGTAGACACAAAGAAGCCATTTTGATTTTTGTTGTCAATGTGACCATGTGACCCTTGTTGCTCTGTGACAAACTGAGAAGGGTGAAGCAGTCTGGTGCATGTCTTGTTCCTTGACTCCCACATACAGAGCTGCTGCCAACTCTCCCTGATTCTGCAGAAAGTTCCAAGAAAATAAACAAATCTTCCAATATAGAAACATTAGGGTAACAGTCACCATGTAATGATAATCTCTAAATGAGTTGGGGTGGTTCTGAAAAGAACCGTTGCTTTCAAATCAACGTTTCGATCTGTATGCTCTCATCATTTTCTGGATTGTCTTTCCACCATGCAAGGTTTCAAATCCTACAAATCTTCCAATGTTCTGACAACAAATTTGAAATTCTCCCAGATTATGGAATTTTGTTCCCTTTTATATTGAATGTAATTCTAAACATCTCCCTAATTGTTGTACATAATATCCCTGATTGGAAAATTCAAATGTTGGCAGCGCACGGCATACTGTTTTGGCCACCCTGAACAGAAACAAGTCGTAAAATTCACAAAACACCCACCCCCTCCCTGCAAAGAAAAGAAAGTTTCCAAGTGCTTGATAATACAATGCATAGTTCAGAAGATGCAGCCAAACATGCAAGAGATATCGCCTTTTTACAAATGTATTAAATGCAAACATGGGCACAGTTTTGATTTTCGGGAGACACGTTTTTACAGCACATGAAGATTTTATCAAAGCATGGCTGAGCGTTAACATATGAACAGCAACTGTACTTCTTTGCTTGCGATGAGCAGAGAAATGAAATTGGGCCAGTTCTTCTGCAGCCTGCTCATCACCTCTGTTTAAAAGGGTGTATGTACTTTTTGTAGGACAAAAGACACAATGTCCACAGATTTACACTAAACTTGCACAGTTTGAAGATAATGATAGTAGAAAGCTTCCCTGAAAATATTATGTGCTGAGGTGCGGTAGTTTTGGGGAAAAACAATGTCATGAAAATAATGAGACCAAAATTATTTTGAGCATTTACAAACGTATTTTCATGACATTGTTTTACTCATTTCTCAAAAACTACAGCACCTCAGTAAGTAATAATTGAAGGGAAGCTTTCAACTATCAATATCTTCCAACCCTGTAAGGCTAATGTAAATCTATGGACATTTTGAAAAAGTACCCAAATCCTTTAATTTATGTATTCAATTGTTAAATTTTGGTAGTCGAAAAAGAGAGAGAAAAATTATCCAAACGTTTAATTAACCTTGAAAAACTGTCAGCAGTGCTTCATTTTATATATAGGTGTATGTATTCAAATATTATTTTGGTCTATGCGACATTCACAAAGATTTTTAACTATTATGGGGAGTCAGTTTTTTTGTCTGTAGACTTGTAATTTTCATAACAATGTATTCTTTGTAATTTTTTTTTTTTTTTTAAATATTAGGAAAAAAATAGAAAAACTTTTGTTTAAGTACATTAAGTTAATAACAGAAATGTTTTGGGTTTTATTTTTTCTTCTCCCCAATTCAACGTTTTTGAATCGAAACCAAATATTAATTAAGCTTATAACCTGGAATGGATTTAACTTGAGAAAAGGCTGAGTCACACTGCAGCAATAACGATAACGACGCATAGAGAACGCATTCTATTGGTTGAATTGCTCCACGCAGAATACGGCAGCGCTTGTTCAACCAATCGAGGGCGTGCGATTTTAATGTTTTCGTTTTCGTTCGTGTTATTGAGGCCTGTGTGACCGGCCGTCAATTTCACTTAACTCTTCCTAACTTAGGATTAATCTTAAGACTTAGGACAAGTCCCAACCCTGCACTGTAGCATGCAGACCCTAAGATTAATCCTAAGTTAAGACGAGTTACTTACCTAACACGAGACAAGACGAGTCCTAACTCTTTGTGAAATCGACGGCGAGCCTTTAGGATGAGTTACTTGTCTTAACTTAGGACTAGCCTTAAGTTTTGAATAACTCGTAAAGATTCCTAGGACTAGTCCTAAGTTAGGACTATCTTTGTGAAAACGACCTCAGGTAATGGATTTAAAGGGAAGGTACATGTTTGGTAATAACTCAAAACAAGTAATAACTTAAAAACTGCTTTGGTAACTGCATTGGAGAGCTGTTGATAGTATAAAACATTGTGAGAAACGGCTCCCTCTGAAGTAGCAAAGATTTTGAAATTTCCTACTAACATAATAAAAGACTTCTAGCTAGAAGTCTTTTATTCCTATCTGGAGCACACAAATTCGTCCTACAAGGGTGTTTTTTCTTTCATCATTTTCTCCCAACTCCCAACATTTTCTCTTATCTCGCAACTTTGCCGACCGATTGAGCTCAAATTTTCACAGGTTTGTTATTTTATGCATATGTTGAGATACACCAAGTGAGAACACTGGTCTTTGACAATTACCAATAGTTTACCTTCTCTTTAAATGGAATGTTAACAACTCTAAAACTGTGTTTGTAAACATTTCAACTTATGTTCTGTTTATCTTTTCTCATCTTGCTGTTTAACGCAGGCATGAATTCTGCTTTAGTCTGATTTGTCAAACTTTTGTTTAAATCTGGGAAAAAATTGTGGTTAATAGCCTGAAATGTCAATTTAAGCCTACGCCTTGTGTACATGTAGGCCACCTCTTGTACTCGATAAAAATATTCCTACTTTTTTTCTAATGACCAAATATCATGCCTGTTTAACGCTGGCATTTTTAAAGCTTATAAATACTTAATTATTTACCACTAACTTGTACCTTAACAACTTCAAATTGTACTTTTATACCGTCCAAATTCTAAGAATGTGTGTTATGGCAGTTGTTAATTTTGATTGTTCGCTTCTGAAAATTTGTTACAATTTTTTACAGCATTTTATTTGGACACATTTAGAGGTGTGTGACTTTGCCTGTAAGTTAACTTGTATTTTGATTCCAAATAGCTGTTCTACTTCTAGGAAAACTAAAAAGTTATTTATTAATTCTTGATAAAGGGTATGGTCATAGATTGGTGAATTTTCCAAATCTAATAACAGCAGGGCCCAATTTCATAGAGCTGCTTTTAAAAGCGGAATGAAAATGCTTAAGAATTGTCTGCTTAGCAGAAATGAGTAGGGTACCAGTCACAATTTGTACATGGACAATGTAGTTTGGATGGTAATCTTATTCTGGGAAGCATAATTTTGTTGAGCTACTTTTTGTGCCTAAAGACACTGGACACTATTGGTAATTGTCAAAGACCAGTCTTCTCACTTGGTGTCTCAACATAAGCATAAAATGAATTGGTCACCGAAGTTGCAAGAGAATAGTGAAATAAAAAACACCCCTGTTGCACAGATTTGTGTGCTTTCAGATGCTTGATTTCAAGACCTCAAATTCTAAACTTGGTCTCAAAATCAAACTTGTGGAAAATTACTTCTTTCTCGAAAACTACGGCACTTCAGAGGGAGCCGTTTCCCACAATGTTTTATACAATCAACAGCTCCCCATTACTTGTTAACAAGTACCGGTAAGTTTGTATGCTAAAAATTATTTTGAGTAATTACCAATAGTGTCCACTGCCTTTAAGCAGCTCTATGAAAATGGGCCATGGACACGGTCTAAATCCGTTTTCTTTTTTTATGGTCTTCCCTGTTGATTCGTGCTAAATGTCTCTTCTGATACATTTATTGATGTTTGATTTTATTTGTGTTGAATTTTTACTTGGACAGAAGGGGAAGTAATACTGCACTGGGCAAGAAAAACTTATTTTTTTCTACCAACTCCAAAGAGAAAATTGTCTTTCAACTGTAGTCGAGTATATCAGTATAGAGAACAGACAAAGCATATGCTATAAATAAAAAGTGAAGTTATAACTGTGCTTACCAATCAAGGCCCAATTTTATAAAGCTGTTGAGCAGGAAATGCTGCTTAGCAAATTGTTTATGCTAAGCAAATAATGAGTGGGTTACCAGTTGCAACAATGTAAAACTAAATGGGAAGTCTGCTGATAGTATGTTTTTGCTAAGCAAGATTTGACTTCAAGGGTTGCTTAAGCAGAAAATATTGCTGAACAAGTTTCTGCTTAGCAGGAATGAGTTGGATTGAAGTCACAAATTGTACATGTGACATAGCAGTATGGTTGTTAACCACGTTAACCTTATTCGAGTAAGCACAAGTTTATTGTGTTACAGCAGCGCAGCTGTTATACATTTTTTAAATGACCTGGGTGTTGTTTTTGACGCTGCATCTTTTGTTTGTTTTTCCAATTTTGAATATTCCATTGGCAAATTATTTTGTTATAAATACATTTTTCAATGTGAGATTGCAAATTTATCTTTTTAAGCGATTGTTACAACCATGAAAACACTGGCAGTAGCCTGCTCATTGTTGACTTAAAATGGTAGATTTAAAGACCACCATCAACAATGGATCTCTCAAACAGTGTATTCGTTTTGATTTGTTTAATTTCTGATGTTGTCCATTGTTATATCTGTAACCTTGAGAGAATTGTTTGACCAGCATGTTTGTAAAATACCCCCATTGTGTTGTTGAATCGATGTAGTTTAACTTTCGGGGAAATTACAGCATTTTGTTTTTTTTTCAATGGAAGATTTCGTTCATGGCGGCCATTCCATCAAGCTTTACAATCAACCATGGAGTATTTCTTTTAGTAACGGATATTATAAAGCAAGGGACCCCCGCTAAATTACTGCTGTGTGACAATCATTTTATCGTCATAATGTTACACAATCATTGTTTAAAAATAACAAAATGTCCACGATCCCCGAATTGTACTGTATTGTTTACATTTTAATTAAAATAAATGTTCTTTTCTGTTAATTTTTGCTTATCATTTAAATTGTATTTGTTTTCATCTATGGTCAACATATAACGTACTACTCAACAGCATGTAATTACTTTGTACTTAATCAAAAACCAAAAATATTTTAAAGAAAACAAAATTAAAGTTTGATTTCCAGATAATTTTTTAGTTTGGCTTGATTGTTGATTTTTTTGTTACCGTCAACTCCTGTGTGAGAAACTCTTGTACAATATGTTCAATGTAAAACAGGCCTGCAATGTCATGGAGGCCATGGCCTCCGTTGCCCCTGGTCTTTGCCTTGGTGCCCCTTAATTAGGCCCAGTTCATACTTCCTGCGAAATGCGATACCATTTTCGAAGTCACAACCCTGTTCTCACAGGAGTTGAGCATATTTCAATTGATACAAATTATTCTTTGAGAATTTGTGACGTCCAAATTCATACCGCATTCGCAGTAAGTATGAACCTTTCTTGGGTGTCCCACAGACTTTCTGTTTTTTGCAATTTAAGTGTCCTTTGCAAAATGAAAATGGCCTTTCCCTCTCAAAGATGAACTTCCATACCTGTGTATTTGTGAGTGAGCTTGTTTTTTAACCACACCTAACACATGCCAAGAATTTAAAGCAAATTTTCACTACAGTGTATTTGTATTCAGTGCACTAGACCAGATGTCTTGTCTATGGGAGACTTTTGAGACGCTGGCGGCAGCAGACATAAGGGTCTTTTTTTGCAGCCCTGAGCGTACGCGCACATGCTCGGAACAAATCGTCTGCTCAAAACTTTAAGGTCATTAGTGTAATTTATATGGACTTCCTAAAATGACCTTTGCATTTTGGAACTTGGAGTTGATCAAAAGTGGTAATCAATGTAATTGCTTGGCAAAAGGAATTAATAATTTGCGAAGTAAAACATTTATTTGCTGATTTTCATTTATCAGTTTTTGAACTCACGTATGCATTTTTTATTGAAAGAACATTTTATCATTACGGTTAACAAGTTTTAATTAATTTTCTTTATAAGCCAACGAGTTGTAGGTAGTACTGCTTATAAGCAATGGTAACAAGAAAAAAAAAGTTTGGGCGGAAAGTAGGAGAGACTTGGTTAAAAACTTTACAAGTTCATGTAGGCTAGCGAATACTCTTGCGAACTACTAAAAAAAAGTCGGGTCACTTTGGCTGTCAAGCCAATTAAAAAAGTTAATGGAAAACAGCAAACAGTAAATGGTCCAGTAGGCCTAATGCCTAGGCCCAACTTCATAAAGCTGCTTAAGCACAAAAATAACTTAAGCACAACAAAATTATGCTTAACAAAGTAAGGTTACCGGCCAAAATACAATGTCACATGCACCATATCTGACTGATAATCCTGCTAATTTTTGCTGGCAGAGATGTGTCAAGCAATAATTTTAATTTTGTGTGGCCAAACAAGTATTGCACTGTTAAAATAAATACCTATAAAACATTCTATATGCTTAGCTTTTTTTATTTTTTTTATTTAATATAAAGTAAATGGATAAGTGCAAAGTGAGAAGTACTGATAAATGTGTAATCTCACACAAAATACAAAATGAGGAAACCAAATACTAAAGATTTGCTTCCTAAAAGTGCTTTGCATGCTCTTCACAGAAAAATAAAACAAAGATATAATTTGCGGCAAAACCTATATATAATTTGCATTCATAGATTTTGCATACTGGGATGTTTTTTTCTTTGCATTCTTAAAACTCGAGCTGCATCTGAATTAATGATTTTGGCAACGCCTTCTGCATTTCGACCTTGCCCACAAAAAAAGTATCTTGACTGGTGTAGTAATGATCACGTGACTCCCTCAAAATGTTGCTACCAGAATAAGGTTACCAGCCAAACTAAGTATCACAAGTACATTGTACAATCTGTGACTGGTATCCTCATCCTGCTCATTTCTGCCGAGCAGAAAATTGTTAAGCAATATGAACTTGGGTCATATTGAATTCCATGGAGGCCACGGCCTCCGTTGCCCCTGGTCTTGGTGCTCCTGCAACAAAGTCCCATAGAAGTTGTGATGGTTAGGGTGTGGGTTCAAATCCCATCATGACACTTGTAATGGCCCAGTAATCAGTGATAAGAATGTTGCAGAAGAAAAATCCTTGAGTGACAGATTTGAATGCTATATAAGAAGTATAACTATTTTTAATTTAAAATAACGATAAGTCCAAGTGTGAGTTCTGATTTACTCCAGATCCATCGAGTTAAAAACAGACATCTGTCTTTCAGTGTCCTCCCTCGCTTCCGATATAGCTCCGAGTTTTTTGCGTATCTCCTTCTGATCCTCGGCTGCACAACCCAGCAGCGCCCCCTGGAACCGATCGTCAACTGGCCCTTTGGCTTCTTCCATGCAGCTATTCAGATATCTCTGGATCGTGGTCGCCGCATCGGGGACCCCATTACTGATGCAGTCTCGGAGCTTTATCAGGAAAGTTCGGACAGTCTGTAGAGATTGCTCTTGCGGAATGCTCCGGACTATCTGCACTGAGATGTCGATTGTGAGAAGTCGTCCTATGAGGCGGTCCATGTATATTTCCAGTTCCTGTCTTTCATCTAGAGAAATGAAAAAAAAACAATAGGTCTATCAGAATTATTTAAATCATTACCTAGTCCACCCAATAGTTACCTCAAACCACTTTCTCAATAAAAGAAAGACTCTTCCCTTAGTCTTTTATAGTTGAAAACCATTTCACATAAAAATTATCAAAAACAGATAATACTTGACTTAGTTCTAAGTTCAGTTTTGTTCTTCCTCATCTCCTCTATGAATATCCATTTTTAAAAACCTAGTTCTATGATTAGCAACAAGCAACTCCGGCAGTCCGACCTTAATAACTTGTCACAATCTTTGCAAAGGACAATTTTACAGTGTAAGTTATTTACCATCACTATGACGGCCTAGAGCTTCGCTCTGCATCAGTGTGTCTAGCGAACCCAATAACTGCGTCCGCTCCTCCACGGCATCCTTGACTGTCTCTCGAAGTTTCTCAGTCCGGCTCTCCATCTCGTCCAAAGTCGTCAACAAGAAATCGTCCAGGGTTGAGACTTGGTTTTGGTTTGATGGCGATGGGGTGTCAACTAACCCCCTTGTGTCATAACAGTTGCCATATCCAGTTGCTGAAAGTCCGGGAATCGGGGAGCTGCGGGGAGGTTGGGACGCTGTGGTGCCGTCAACATCACCGGGCGACGGCGGCGACTCAGACCGGAGGACGTTGAGAAGAAAATCCCCGTCATCCCCTCCCTGTCTAACTCCGTGTGCTGACATACTTACTGACTCCTTGGCCCGACAAATGAACACTGTTTTTATCCTCAAGTTGGGCGGTTCTTCATTTGATTTTGCTCATTCTTGCTTTTGATTCACGAGGAGACAATCCTACCTCCATGATGAGGAGACAGACAACAACAATTTCTCAACCATTCGGGGTTTTACCCTTTTTTTTTTAACAAACCGGCAATGTAGTCTGGCTCTTCAGTATGCGATTAATACACCTTGGGTAAGCAAACAAGACGTCTGGGAGTTTTTCCTAAAATACAACCTTTGCTACAGGGTTTTTATATGACGGATGTTAGTTTAAAGTATGCCGAATCTGAATACTTGGGTACGAGTTTGCTTTCGGTTGTTACACTGCAAAACGTGTGTTCTGTCTGCAGATTTAACCGGTGATTTACGCTTTTGTAACTTTTTATAGTGAGTTTTCTGACTGATGTACGTGACCAGTGTGGAGTTGTGGATTAAGAATGTCTGAATATAAAGGTGAATATTCGTTTATAGAAGTTGTTAAGTGTTTTTTTAACGTTGTTCTTTCTTCCTTGAATTGACCTTGCATTTGTTGCAATGTTTTTTGTTGTGTTGACCATATGAAAATGAAATGGCATTTTTATTGAGCATGTCGAGACCTAGTTGCGATAATCGTAACCCTCCATCCTCCCGACGGTCGGAGATTGGAGGGTTACGACACAAGACTGATATTATCGGTGTAACTAGCAGTTTTGACCAGTTTTTGCCAGACTCGTGATCAGATTCGTCCTTTTTTTCCACTTTCCAAAATCATGACAGACATTCTAAACACATGGAGTTGATCTTTATTGTATGACAACGTCATCTGGAACCCTTAAAACAACATCATGAAAATATTTGGCAGAAAAAACGACAAAAACTTACCAAAAGACTGACCGAATATATCCATAATCCATAGCGGGACCAACTAGTGATTTTGAACGTTGCACTTGCTTGGCAACAACCAATCAGCGTGACCCAACCATCGATGTCGTATGCGTATCGGCCATTCCAGCTTGCAAACTCACCGCCTGTGTGTGTAAGCACCGATCCCCCGCACCGAGTGCGCAGCATGCAGGCATGTACATGTACATGTACATGTACTGTATGAACATCGTGCGTGCACAAACTATACAGCTCGCAAGTACCGTGTGCTGCTCCATACCCCCACATGGCCAAACACACCCTGACGTTGTGTGTGTGTGTGCAAGTGTACACAATACATGTACATGTACATGCCTGCATGCTGCGCACTCGGTGCGGGGGATCGGTGCTTACACACACAGGCGGTGAGTTTGCAAGCTGGAATGGCCGATACGCATACGACATCGATGGTTGGGTCACGCTGATTGGTTGTTGCCAAGCAAGTGCGACGTAGTTGGTCCCGCTATGGATTGTGGATATATTCGGTCAGTCTTTTGGTAAGTTTTTGTCGTTTTTTCTGCCAAATATTTTCATGATGTAGTTTTAAGGGTTCCAGATGACGTTGTCATACAATAAAGATCAACTCCATGTGTTTAGAATGTCTGTCATGATTTTGGAAAGTGGAAAAAAAGGACGAATCTGATCACGAGTCTGGCAAAAACTGGTCAAAACTGCTAGTTACACCGATAATATCAGTCTTGTGTCGTAACCCTCCGGTCTCCGACCGTCGGGAGGATGGAGGGTTACGATTATCGCAACTAGTCGAGACCATTCATTAATCATGTCGATAAAATGATAACTTTGTAAAAACTATGGAAAAGTTTCCGTATGGCGCCACCACTTTTTCATTCGATATAAAATAATGTAGGAACTTATTTGCCTGATTGATATATCCCTTTTTGTAAAAATGAGTGAAAAAGTGGTGGCGCCATACGGAAAGTTATCCAAAAACTATTTTGGATCCGTACTATAAATATAACCCTCCATCTATCGCAGAGAGGGTTATTTAAGCAAACTGCAAAGGGCATAATAATTTAGCACAACATTAGGATTATCATTTACTTTTTGATTTGGGATTTTGTTTTTAATCTCTTCAATCAACAAACAAACCTAACAAATTCATTAGAAGTATTGGAATAGTTTCCGTATGGTGCCACCACTTTTTCATTCGAAATGAAATAATATAGTACTTTAATCTAGTAATTTTAATGAGATATCCCTTTTTGTAAAAATTAGTGAAATTAGTAAAAAAAAGTTATCCCAAGTATTTGTCAAAGAGAAGGGAAATGTAAACTTTCCATATCCTGTCACCACTTTTTTACACAATTTTACAAAAACTTAGAAGGATATCTCATTTGTTTGAGTAAGTTAGAATTAGATAAAACAAATTGTTACAAACAAAAACAGCGGTGGCAGGATACAGAAACTTTCAAATGAAGTAAATTGCCATGCATTGTTTTTGATTCATGATACCCTTCCAGAGCAAAATTTGTCAACTTCCAAAGCATTCAATGACATCTTTCTGAGAAAAATGGGTCTATAAAAAACCCAAATTGTCTTTAATTATCCCCAAAGCAATGTTATGTTAAATTTGCTTTGGGGATATTAAAGACAATTTGGTTTTACTTTTAACCCTTACAGTAACAGTTAGCAACAGCACTGTATACTTCAGTTACAGTACTTTCCCGAGCTCTGAGATAAACTTTTTACAGAACTTGGAAAAGCAGTGCAAAGCACTGAATTAATACAGTGCTTACACACTTCGGAAAGGGTAAAACAAAAATTAATCTTTATCCCTGATGCAAATAATTTTTGTGATTAATATGAATTGCTCAAATTGAGGAATTGTGATTTAGAAAGTAGATGATATTCTATTTCTAGTCACTGTAAAATCAGCAATTGGCTTGGGGGTTTTGAACCCTCAACCTTATATTATAGATGGATAGCACATAGCGTCATCGACCGCCATATTTAATGATAAACAATAGAAAAGTGCACACCTGTAAGCGCTGCGCACAACTCTCAGCCAATGTTAGCCTTTCACGCGTGCACGTTTCATTAAAGACGCCGGTCAGTCATGTCATGTGAAATCCACCTCTTTTATTGCAAGACCTGCAGTCTATCAACTAGATCATGGTTACCATGAAGGCCGAGTCACACTGCAGCTACATGTATAACAAAAAAAATAACGATCACGACGCAAACAGAACGCATTCTATTGGTTGAATGAGCGTGTGCGTATTCCACGTGGAGCAATTCAACCAATAGAATGCGTTCTCTTTGCGTTGTGATTGTTATCGTTTTCGTTATCACTGCAGTTTGACTCGGCCTTAAGGCTAACAGGTTCTTGTTCATATTTTCTTACTTAACCTTCAGTGAACATAAAGTGGGGTAAGGAGAAGTACACTTCCATTGAGTGTAATGTGTCCGAGTCTCCAGATCTCTTCAAGGCTCAGATCTTTGCCTTGACAGGAGTGCAGCCAGACAGACAGAAGGTCATGCTTAAAGGAGCAACCCTCAAAGAGGCATGGACAGGATTCAAGCTCAAAGACGTAAGTATCGCTCTCCTTGGCTGATGAAATAGGCGAGGTGGTTAACATTCACTTGGGTCGTACTATAAGTGTTTTTCTTCAGCTGCACCACTCATCTGGAACTCTCTACCACTTAATCTTAGATCTTGTCTTTGTACAACTAAATTTGAATCAAACTTGTTTTCAAGGACTAACTTAGTTGTAAGGCTGTGACGGGTACCCGGGTACCCGACCAATAATACGGGTACACGGTTTAAAATTTTCGGTCCGACTACCTGCAAAAAATGTGGCTGCCTGTTTTTTCAGGGGAAAAAATAAACTAATCAAAGTTATAGCTATGATTGCTGCTTGATTTTATTGCCGATATAAAACAAATCACACACAAACACGATGTTTAAAATAAAAATTCTCCCGGCACACTGAGCAGAATACACTGTGCTGGTCAGCACAGATTTCCCCCAGGTTGCACTTCAGCAATGATGGCCCAATATCTAAACAAGAATCATTTTGTTGAACCGCTCCCCATTGGTGAGAATTTAGTGCCCACCACCAAAATTGGTCTAGCTACAACACTGATGCATACATGTACATCCATATTGACTATACATGGGATAACCCTGTTTCAGCCCTAGGAGTAGGTGGCAATGGCCTCTGGAAAAAAATAATTGTAGCCCACACCTTGAAGTGGCCTTCAGGCCTTGTGTGTCTGGCGACCTGCATAACACAAAAAAAACAAAAAAAACACAAACGAAAATATATAATTATTATTATTTTGTTTTCAGGGAGTCACATTCCTCATAATGGGATCAGCGGATGCTCTTCCTGAAGCACCAGTCCAGAAGACTCTGTTCATGGAAGACATGACGGATGAGCAACTAGCGAGCGCGGTATGTAAAGCTGTTTCCTAACGCTTAGAAAACCCCTGCCACTCAAAAATCCCAACTATACATCATACTCATACGAATGCGATACAAATTTGTACGCCACAAACTCGCAACGAATAATTTGCATTAGTTACATGTATGTGTTCAAATTTTATGCATATGTTGAGATACACCAAGTGAGAAGCCAAAGGTTTCTACTACCTTTAATGACTACATATGAAGGTACTATTCCTGTTTCAGCACCCTGAGCACCTTGGTGGATATAAAACTTTATAAACTTTGTTAGTAATATTATTATTATCACTATTGCAGTTTGAGATGGCGGCTGGACTGAAGAATCTTGGCAATTCGTGTTACCTCAACGCCACAGTCCAATGTCTGCATAGTGTACCAGAGCTCAGAGACGTGCTGAAAAAGTAAGACCAAAAACTTTCACTGGATAAACAGACTCTAAACGCTTAAAGAACAGTAACATACGATTAAGCAGATTACAAATAAGCAGCTTCAAGCAATTGAGTTTTCAACAGAGACTTAAAACAGAGTTAAGTACTAGCCTCGGGCGAATATGCACAGGAAGACTATTTCAAAGAAATGGAGCAATGTAAGAGAATAATCTTTGTCCGTCCAAAATGGAAGAAGCTCTTGTAGTTTTGGTAAGCAAAGTCTGTTTAGACTATCGTAGTAGGGGAATAGTGGTGAACAAGTTCAGATAGGTAAGCAGGAGATTGACATGTTTGAGTGTTGAAAATTAACAAAAGTATTTTATAAAGCCCGTTTCATACTTCCTGCGAATGCTTCGTGCAAAGCGAAATTCTTTCCGTCATAAAGGGAAATGGAGGGAAATGGAGCGCGTACCGCTTGTTGCGTCACCAAAATTCGCTTCGCATTTGCATTCGCAGGAAGTATGAACCAGGCTTAAAAGCTTTCCCGCAATGAGATTAAAGAAATTTTGATTTTAACTTGATTCATTTTGATCTTTTCGATGAGCAAGGTTCGATGGTAAGATCAACCCAGGCATGGCAGCCATCCAGCCAGCTGAGTCCATAACGGCCGCTATGAGGAATCTATTTGATAACATGGACAAGGCAGCGGATGGAGTTCTCCCCATCTATCTTCTACAGCTCCTGCATATCGCCTTCCCTCAGTTTGCAGAGAAAGCGGAGAATGGCGCCCCACAACAACAGGTGTGTTACCAAACTTTCAGTTGCAACTTTTCAAACCTTTTATACAATTTTTAGATCAAGTTTTGGCCATTACATGAATCCCTACTCGCTGTGAATGAAGTTGTATGTGAAACAAAAATTTACCTGTAGAAGTTTCAGCTTCATATGTTGTCAAATTTTTTAGAAAACAAAAGTGAAAATCACAGAGCAATGTTTTTAGGAGAGTCACTTAAATACGTTGTACATTGTAAAATAATGTTCGTCTCCTGAGACGAATATTATTCTTGTGACATTGTTTTACTCATTTCTCAAAAACTACAGCACTTCAGCAAGTAATATTCAAAGGAAAGCTTTCTACCATCATTATGTTCAAACCATGTTTAAGTTAAATATAAATCTGTGGACATGGTGTTTTGTGTCCTACAAAACGTACCCAAACCCTTTAATGGGGGTTGACTGTTAATTTGTTTCATTCTATTTGTGCTACTTCCTAGGATGCCAATGAATGTTGGGTGCAGTTGATGAGATTACTGCAGCAAAAACTAACCTTGGCGTCACCTTCAGGAGAAGTCCAAGCAGTGGAGGCTGCGTCAGCAACAACAAAAAAAAGCTTCATCGACCAGTACTTTGGGGTCACCTTCGAAAGCACGTATCCTTAATAAGAGTTGTTTTCTTTTTTTTTCTCTTTTTTTTTGTTTTGGGGGGGGGGGTATGCAAGTCCCCAGACACACAAGTCCTGAAGGCCACTTCAAGGTGTGGGCTACAATCAACTATTATTTTTTCCAGGGGCCGTTGCCACCTACTCCTTGGGCTAAACAGTCCATTCGGATGTAGGCTTGGGTATCATCCATCAGACATGTCGGAAGCCTGGCTGGTAGAGCAGAAAGCACTACCTCCCCAACTTAAACATAAATATAATAATATATCGTCTCCTGATGAGGACTAGAGCAAGCTAGTCGAAACGTTGAGACCAATTAAGAACTCAGTCCACGGTAGTGAAACTAATAACAAGAAGTCCCCTCGATCCACTAAAGCTAAAGTAGTCCCGCCGTCATTAACCTTTGGATTAATTACATTAATCCCTCCCTCCCTTTCAATTTTAATTTGTTGGCAAATATTCTCCTTAATGCTTCTTATTAGTCTCAAGTGTGTGGAGGCAGAAGACGAACCGGTCACAAAATCTACAGAGCTCGTTCTACAGCTCAGTTGTTTCATCACTCAGGAAGTAAAGTACATTCACACAGGACTGAAAAATGTAAGAAAAATATCTGTTTCGGGTTTGGAAACTCATCTTTTGAGAGGGCAAGGCTATTTTTCATATTGTAAAGGGCACTTCCATTGAACAACCTTCAATAAGTCTATGGGAAAGTTTTGAAGGGGCACCAAGGCCAAGACCATGAGCAACGGACCTTTGTGGTCCATTTCGAAATGACGGCTTCAGTTTTGGATTCGGCTTCAGGCTAGCTTGGCTTCAGACGAGAGGACGGAACCTAAAGCTGAATCCAAAGCCGAAGCCGTCATTTCGAAAAGAGCCTAGGTGTAATTCCAGGCTTGCTGTTCAGATGTCAGGAATTTTCAATGGCATTTTTGAAGTGCTTTATAACGATGATGTTGAATGGTCACACAGTAGGAGGGTTGACTGTGTAGATGCATTCCCCACATGACACCATATAATAATAAATAATGGAATCATATTGTGGACAAGCATGGTTATCTACCTTTTACTCAAACCAACCCATGGTGGATGATATTGAATGGCCAGTCAGTAGGAAGGTTGACTGTGTACTCCGTAGATATTGAAAGGTTAGAGAATAGGAGAGTATTTTATGCAACACATAAATTTGTGATTATTTATATCATTTGTCTTTGTAATATGTTTTATTTCAAAAAATACACTAGACTGAGTAAGTTTTAAATAGTTTGGGTTTGAAAAAAAAAACAATTATTGACTCAATGTTTCAATATTTTTTATTTCATGCAGAGACTCATGGAAAATATTGAAAAGACTTCACCAACCCTAAAGAGAGACGCCCAGTACATTAAAGAGGTAATGGAAATCAGAATCTCAATTATATATATATGTTTGGTTTGAGATAACACCATGTGTGTATCTACTTGCCAGGTAGAGTTTGTTCTTAGAGAACTGTCTTGCTTTATTCTACTACCGCGAAGAAGTGTTATCGGATGTTCGGGAGACTTCTCAGTTCTGAAAAGAACTGTCCTGCTTGTTAACTATTACCCGGGCGGATGGTATAGAAAATTGGCTAGGACTACTACTTTAGCTTATAGGATCGTAAATAAATGCACTACCGCGGAGTCAGTTCTTGAATTGGTCTCAGATTCCACTAGCTTGCTCTAGTCATCGTTACGGAGACTGAAGAGATAAGAGAGAAGCGGGCTTATTAATGGGAACATCACACCAAGTTTTTGTAGAGAAGACAATGAAGTCTACATTTTCAAGAATTGTGTTGAAAGTGTGCACCGCAAAACGTAGGGTGCGTTCGATTAGCTTCCCTGTGTCGACCCCACGGTGCTCTTTCGGGTGAGCCCCTGACAAGCGCTAACCGAACAATCACTCACACTCTAGTAGCGACGTCATGCACCTGGGGCCAGCCCCCAAGTGACCCGTTCCACAAGCAGGGCACTTGGGGCTGTCCCTGGAATTGGAATGACGTACTGGGGGCAGATCGGGGTAGACCCGGGGAAGCTTATCGAACCGCACCAAACCTTTTGGATGTCTGGCTAATGATTTCTTGCGTTGTCTGTTTTTCTTTTCAGTCGCATATCAGTCGTCTTCCAGCTTACCTTACTATACAGATGGTTCGATTCTACTATAAAGAAAAGGAAGCTATCAGTGCCAAGATATTGAAGGTAAAAGATCTCCCTATGGCTCTCCTCCACTTGGCCCTGTCTGTCGCGTCCCTTGCATTGACTCCAAGCAGTTGCATGTCAATCGACACGGAGCTCTGCCATGTCTTGCGTGATCGGCTATAATGAATGTGGGCCCACCCAATTACATTGGCACACCTCTTGACCCAGTTGGCAGCCTCCTTTCTCTCCACATGACCAAACCACCTCAGCCTGTGCCTCCTCAATACGGTGCCAATCCCCTCCACTCCGACTCTCCTCCTCAGTTCATCACTTGACAGCCTGTCGGCCAGAGACACCCCACACATCCCACCTGATCTTTCTCGTCTCTGCTCGTTCCATGTGCTCCACCCTTGTGGGCCATGTCTTCCCGCCCTGCACCATGCAGGTTAACATTGACGTTACCAAATGACATCCTTCAATTCCATTGACAGGATGTGAAGTTCCCCATGGTCCAGCGTATTTGACCTGTGTCAGTTGACTATCACCAGTACCAGTTAACAGACAGTTTATAACAGTTAAAACAGTTTTCTATAACCAAATGTTTGGGACACCTCTCAGCGAATCAATGTTTTTCAGAGGTGCCCAGCAGCTTCCAACAAAAAATAATAACTAATTGATGAAAAATAAATAGCAACATCTTCCAATCTCTTTGACAGGATGTGAAGTTCCCAATGGTCCTAGATGTATTTGACCTTTGTACCCCTGAGCTGAAGGAGAAGCTGCTTCCGATCCGAGGCAAGTTTAAGGAGATGGAAGACAGGAAACTGGAGGAAGCGGCTAAGGTAAGACTCAAGATTGTTATTAAAGACAGTGTAACATATTACCTATAATATCACCTGTTACGATCATGTTTTAGCAAACCAGAACTGGCGAGAGGTGTATTACAAGAATTATAAGATGTGGTTGATTTCTGATAAACAGTCGATAAAATAACTCCTTTTAGTATTGGATGTTGACAAAATAATTCCCTCGCCAATGTGCAATAGCTCGGGGAGATGATATGGTCTATCATCCCTCAAATCATTACATATTTGTAAACTTTTGAAAGTTGTATTAAACAGGGCTCATTGGTGAGGGAATTATTTTGTCAACTTTCACTACTGAGGGGCTGTTCATCTGAAAATAAACAACATCTTAGGTTTTTTTTCTGGTGTTGATTTAGGTCATGTGAAAACAATTCTGGTCCAAAAATCAATTTAAGCTACAAGGTATGTGGTCTTGTGGGTTTCCCCCAAAATTGAGTTCTGGTAAACGGACGTAAAAGTCTTGGTTAAATATGTTTACCACTGGGTTTGTTTGTTTTTTCCTCCCTCACATCTTGATGGTAATGGTTGCTTGTTGTTGTTGATCAAACAATTTAATTGAAAACTGATTTGTTTGTAGTTGAAGCAAGCAGGAAACAAAGTACCGCCAAGTGAAAAGACAGAATCTGCAAAACTGTTGCCGTACGATTTCCCAGACGGTAAGTTAGAGCCGCCAATCGCCCTGATTCTGAAGATCTGTGCTCTTCCTGATTCTTTTGAAGGTCCCCTGAAAATAAACCAATCTTTTCATGTGAAAATCTCACTGATTATGGAAAACAAAAGTTCTTTTATTTTGAATTGTAAATACCTTCCGGACTTGGGACATCAGGGTGCTTCCAACCAATCTCCCCAATGAATCCCTACTCACTGTAATTGAAGATAAATGTGATATAATTTACCTGTAGAAGTTATAACTTCATTAGTCGTCATGTTTTTGAGTGAAAGTCGCAGAGCAATGTTTTCAGGAGAGTCGGGTAAATCTGTTAAAACAATTTCATCGAGACAAAAATTATTTTCGTGACAGTTTTACTCATTTCTCAAAACTACAGCACATCAGCAATGAGTGAAAATCACAGAGCAATGTTTTCAGGAGAGCCGCGTAAATCCGTTGTACATGCTAAACTAATTTTGACTCATTTCTAAAAAACTACAGCACATCTGCAAATAATACTATAAGGGAAGCTTTCTACCATCATTATCTTTGAACCTTGTAAGTTTAATGTAAATCTGTGGATATTGTGTTTGTGTTGTGCAAAAAGTACCCTTTAAAGGTTGAAGCACCTCTTTAATGTTTCTTTTTGTCTTTTTCTTAAGATGTGGGAAGCAACAACAGTGGATATTACCAGCTCCAGGCAGTCTTGACCCATCAAGGGAGATCCAGTTCCTCTGGTCATTATGTAGGCTGGGTCAAAAGGAAAGAAGGTATGGACTCCCTGATAAAGATCTCACTTAAATTCAACGCCTTCAAAACACTGCTGCTCGTTTCTTGCTTGCCTCGTTTCTTGCTTGCCGCGTTCTTACCATTATACCGGTACTAATAAAATTGAATTGGCTCTACACTTGAACACTTCAAACTCCTGCATCTTTATCCGAACTTGTTCACTATTATTCCACTACTCGGACTTAATGATCACCTCAATTGTGATTACTTACCACAACTACAAGAGCTTGTTCCTTATTTTATGGTCAAAGATCATTCTCTTACGCTGCTCCATTTCTCTGCGCCAGGTAGTCTGTACACTGTTTAAAGTCTCTGTTAGAACCCAATTTGTTTGAAGCTGTAATCTGCTTACTCGTGAAGGTGCAGTTTCTCATAAAGAAAACGCTGCCTGAAGCTGAACAAGAAATTGCTGTCTTTATTAAATGTTTTATTTTGTTATTTATTCTCTTTAAAAAATCTCTTTCCTTGTTGTTTTATTTCAGACGAGTGGATCAAATTTGATGACGACATCGTCTCGCTCATTTCGTCGGAGGACATCTTGAAGCTGTCTGGTGGTGGGGATTGGCACTGTGCCTATGTCTTACTCTACGGCCCCCGAAGATTGGAAGAGCCCCCGAAAGTTGAAGAGCCAATGCAGGAGAACTAACCTCATGAATATTCAAAGGGGGAGGTCAGCAGAATCCATTCCAGATGTGTCCGACTTGACGGCTTTTGGGAGCGGCTATGGATGGATCGCTTAATACCCATTTCAGACAGGCGCTACAGAGTCGCTCCAAACTAAATTCTGAGCTAAGTACATGAATTGTTTGACATCTGAGACAGTTAGGAGTGACTGGACGCGCTAGAAGTCTAAAGATCGACTTTTTCAGTCGTTTGGAACAACTCTGGAGCGCCTTGGTTTCAGACATTGGTCTTGTCATGAGCATAATGTAAGTGTTAGGTTAAGTTTGCCTGTCTACAGCTGTCTGAAACCAAAATTTATGTGGGTCGACCTAGAGTCACTCCTAATCTTTCTGGTTCGGCACGACACTGGCACGCCTGTCTTAAGTGGGTGTTAAAGGCCTATTCATTTACATTGTTGCTGAATCCAATCGCTGTAGCCATAGCCGTTTCATTTGGCCATTGACTGGACAATCATGGAAGCTTAGACTGCCCCTAGTAAAACCTAGCCACAGCCATTTATTTTGAGCGCATTCAGTTGACCTGTGGTTGACCTCCGACTTGTTCACTACCTACCTTAATGAGACCGAGGAACAAAATAGAAAAGGGAAGAAAAACCAGGCTGAATGAGAAAGGGTGTGACTGCCCTATGTTCCAACACCCTTGCAGGTATATTCTGACAACCCAATGATCCTTTAACGCATTGTCATCTGTACTTTAGGGTAAGGGTTAGGATTAGGAAAGGGTGTCTGAACATACAGTGTAGGTGTGTATGGGAGCGTCTCAAAACTCGGCAAGCCTGATGCTTCACAGAGAGGCAACAAAGGCGATTGCCTCCATGCCCCATAAATTATGTGGAGATAAGCCTATTATACTGCTGACAACGCTATTTGTATATCTCCCATGACCTTTACTAGGTCACGGGGATAGACAAATTGCGTTGTCAGCAGTAACAGACATGCGTAGCTGCAATTTGGAATAGGCTTATAGCTTGGGAACTAATAATTATGCTGTCATTGCATGCTGTTTAACTCTGCTCGTGTTACGACTGCTAATGTCTGCAGTTCATCACTCCACATTCTCTCTGTGTGTATTTAAAAACTCTCAATGACAAGGGCGCAATTTCATAGAGCTGCAGTACAAAAATTACATAAGCACAACCAAACTATTTTATTACTAGAATAGGGTTACCAACAAACTACAATGTCAAATGTACAACTTATGTTTGCTTATGCTTAGCAGAATTTGGTTTAAAGCAATGTTTCCTGTTGAGGCATCCCTATGAATTTGGGCCCTGAAATTTATCATTGAATAGCCCTCTACTTATAAAGTGATGTGATGAGCAACCAGTATAGTTCAATGTCTTGCTCAATGCTCATGGACATGCCAAGTGTCATGGCCGGGATTCGAACGTACACCCTGATGACTCCGCACCAGAACTTGAGTCCGAATCACTTAACCACTCAGCAGTATGGTCAGTATGCTCTGAGCTTATTTTGTTCTGAGAGATCTTTTGCTTCAAACATTTGAGGTCGGGTCAAGTGAACTTATTTAGAAAATGAGGAACTCGCAGGCAGTGGACACTTGGTAATTACTCAAAACAATTATTAGCATAAAACCTTACTTGGTAATGAGTAATGGGGAGCTGTTGATAGTATAAAACATTGTGAGAAACGGCTCACTCTGAAGTAACGTAGTTTTCGAGAAAGAAGTATTTTCCAAGAATTTAATTTGAAGACCTCAGATTTCGAATTTGAGGTCTCGAAATCAAGCATCAGAAAGCACACAACTTCGTGTGACAGGGGTGTTTTTTCTTTCATTATTATCTCGCAACTTCGACGACCAATTGAGCTCAAATTTTCACAGGTTTGTTATTTTGTGCACATGTTGAGACACACAAAGTGAGAAGACTGGTCTTTGACAATTACCAATAGTTTCCAGTGTCTTAAGGGGCTGCAGTCCAAGGTTATAGTGTATCTGTCACTAAGGAGACTCGTGCCCTTTCATATTAATATTTTGCTTTTAAAAACAGAGGTGGTTCTGCAGAGTCGAAAAGGTTCTGTGGCAATGGTTTTATATTGAAAAGGGAAATAGTTGAATCCCATCAAGAAGTTATTAATTATTACAACTTTCATGAATTTGATTCATTGTTTATTGCTGTAAACATAATGTGTTAAGGAATTCTATTTGATCCAATTAAATACAGCCTTGTATAAATTGAAACAAGTGTGCGAGGTTTTTCATTTTAGAAATGTTTGAAAAAGTAATTACCAAAAATGTCCTGGGGATGCAATTTTTTTATTTTTGGTCGAACAAAGACAATTATTTTGACCAGTGGGAGATTTGTACCTGCTACCTACTGATTAATGATTTGTTCAAACCTCGACAGTAAACTTTCTTCTAACTCAAAATGATTAAGTAGTTGATATGACATTTTACTTTGTAAGTTTTAGTAAAAACATACCGCCAAACTTATATAGCGCCCTCTTGTGACTTGTAGTTGTGCCATTTAATTTGTACTCGTGCTTTGTGTCGGAGCTGTACACACGTTTATTTTCACACAATCCAAAGTTGTCGTTTTCACATAATTTTACTGATTTTGTGATCTGAGAATGGCCGTAGATGAAGAGGAGTCGGTTGCATGGAGCGTTGAGATGGAAGTGAGCTTGTTCCATGCCATGAGGGGACACAAACCAGTTGGTGAGTTCAGTTTATTTTCGTTGCCCAGTTTCCGGACAATATGAATTTCAGATGAATGACAGGTCCGTGTGGTTTGTATCTTCTTCCAGACGAAGACTTTGTTATTTTGCTATCGACTTATTGTATTGACTTATCTCATTGAAATAAAGGTAATAGTAAAGGCCCAGCACAGCAGTGCAGGTGGTTTTGTTGATTAAAAAAGCAAAAAATCTGTCACTGACACTGACACCGACAGTGACCAGGGTCAGAGTGAGATGACACTCACTGAACACTGACAATGTTGCTGACCATGCTGACCCGGCCGTGACCCGACTGTCAAGTGGCAGTATACAGTGACAAACTTACTTAGGACAAACATGCATAAAATAGCCCCATGGCATTAGTGCCACTGTAGTAGTGTTGTAGCTCTGCTTCTAATCTGAGGGAGGCCTTGCCCCAACCATACATGTAGTGATGTATGTTACACTTACAATGTATGCCTTAGGAGTCAGGAGCTAGATAGAAACTTGTCCGTTCGACAACTCGAGGGTTCAGATAAATCGACCGTTCGACAACGCGAAGGATATCCGTCGAGTTGACTCAATCAAAGTCGAGTTGTCTGAACCGTTGAGTTGTCCGAACGGTCGAGATGTCTGAACCGTCGAGTTGTCCGAACAGACGAGTTGTCTGACATTCTAGAAACCCACACACAACAGCAAATTAAATCAATTTTGTGCCCTCATCTTGTGTTAATTTTATGTTACAAGTTCGCTGACTGAGCGGCTGTTACACAGATTAAGCTACATCAACTTACCCAACATTACACATAAGTCTCGGCTCAATTTGTTATTAATCTTTTACTGTAATGCATAATTCTTTTTCCCTCTTTTTAATTTTAGGTGTGAATAAGAATTTTCAGATGATGTGTATACACGACAAGTTGCAGCAATCCATGGGACGTAAAATCAGCTCACAACAGATCTGGGAACATCTCAGCACCATGTACGACATGCAAGCATTGGTAAGTCCAGTAATATATCTGTAATGCAAAGCGTGTTGTAAAGTACTACTTTAATTTAGAAACTGTAAAGTTAAAAATGGGTGTCGTCCGCGGCTACACAACAGTAGTTACAGGTTGAATGGCTTCTGAATGGCACCCTGAATTAAAGATATTGACAAAATATGGAGTCTGCCAACATATCTGGATTGCTCAGTTGGTAGAGAGATGAAGGTCTTGTTGTTAATATCATGCTCTAGTAAATTTATTGTTGTTTTACCAAAAGTTATTAAAAAAATAAAATTACCTTACCAGGTTTCCTGGCTTATTACTTAAATATACAAAATGAAAGAAAAACTAAGCAACCACCTTGTTTTGAACTCCTTTGCTCTTGAATTTTCACAGCACGAGTCCGAGATTCTACCGTTTCCAAATGCCGAGTCTGACTTCACTCTGCCTAATGATGACTATGGAGACATGATGAAAACTAAAACCAGCGGGTCAACATCAGCTGGCATTGAAGACAGTAAGGCAATAGTTTCTAAAAATTTTACGATGATTTTTGTTGTTTATTTATTTCTTATTTACACTTGGAAACACCCAGGTGCCCAGTAATATAAACAAACATTATAGTTTAAAAAAATGACAAGAACATTAACATTATGAGTGTTACAATTTATATTACATAAACCAGGCATGATTTATTGATTTTACTTTTTTAGTCTTTTGTCTAATATTATTTGCCCTGGATAAATGAGTAAACAAAATTCTTAATAAGGCCTAATAAGCTGAGGCCATGCCATGTGTACATGTAGGTCAGCTCTTGTACTCAATAAAATGTTCCTATTTTTTTTTAAGGACCAAATGTCATGCCAGGGCCGAATTTCATGGCTCTGCTTACCTCCGAAATCTGCGCTTACGATCGCGATTCCCCGCTTACGTGCAAGCGCCGAATTTCTGCGCTAGCCTTGTAAGCGTAGAATGCCTTGTAATGTGAAGTACGCACGCGCAGAAGCCAAAATTCGCCGCTAACCTGTGAAATACGCTTGCCGTAAGCACAGAATTCCCTGCTTCCATAAGCACCGACTCTGTGCTTATGGTGAGCCCTGAAATTGGGTCCTGATCAACTACAAATCACTAGTCTATACCCATGATATTTAACAAATAACGCTGAAACGCTTTGAAAACAACTTCGCTTGCTCCTTATCTCTCAATGAATCATACTCAAGATGATGCTCATTGTCCACAAAGCACTTAATGGCAAGGCTCCCCTCTGTATCTCAGAACTACTTCAAGTTTACACTCCGTCAAGGAATTTTCGATCAAGTTCCATGCTTCTCCTCAGTGAACCCAAGTCTGGCTACTCTTGGGGTGCAAGTATTTTTCTTCAGCTGCGCCACGCATCTAGAACTCTCTACCCCTTAATCTTAGATCTTGTCTTTGTACCACAAAATTTGAATCTCTTCTCAAAACTTGACTTTTGTCATATGTTTTCAAGGACTAATTTAATTGTGTCTGTTTTCTTGCATTTGTTTTCGGTTTTAACTATGCCTTGAACACGCAGCAGGGTGGATAAGTACGCATTACAAGTCTTTACTATTATGAACATACTGATCGAAGCGTCAAGTTGAAACCAACGGTTCTTTTCAGAACCACCCCAACTCATTTAGATATAGTTTAGTGTTACCGCAAACCTTGCCTCATCGTATCTCCACTATGCAAAGTTTCAAATTCTACTGATATTATTATTATATCTTTTATTACACAGCACCTCAAAAAGAATCCCTCAAGACGACTATTCGCCTTCCAACAATGACCTCCCTGGCTGCCGTCACCCCATCTGAAAAAGACAACTCACCTAAGAGAAAGAGAACGCGGCAGGGAACGAATACACCTAACCCAGACATCTTGGCCAGCAAAAGAAGACGGTAAAAACTGCATCTTAGAAGACGTCATCGTGTCTGGTTACCTGTTGTCTCTGCAGGTATAAACAGAATGTACTTTGGAAGGGGACTGACTATTTTTCTAATGATGAGATGTTCCTGAGGCCCTCGTCACACATTGAAAATCATTGTCTGTAGCTGGACGGTGTCTGCAAATGATGTCTTTTTTAAACTCAATCTTCTGGACGGCACCAAAAGAAGATTTAGTTTGGCTTTCAGCTTTACGGTATGATGTAGGGGTCTAAGGTGAAGCTCTGTAGTCATAGCCAAAGTCATTATTCTGGACATGCAGGGGCGGTGTGTTTTTGTCCTGAGGGCGCTGTTTGCACATCCGAACAATGAGAACATGACCCGAAAACAATACACTCGAAACAAGATCACACATCACCTTTCAGCTGGGATCAGTCAAGAACAACACTGTACAAAATGGCGCTACATCATCATCATTCATTCGGAAGACACATGAACAGCAATCCTAGGTGTTCATAAGCGTCCAAGAACACACCGCCTGACATTGATCTGGCTTAGGCTGTGTACGAACTGGCAGCTACGGCGACGGCTGGTTTGCCTTGTCATCATGCGTTGAAGTGTAGGACGTTTTTATAAGCAAAATTTGTAGCTGTAGCTTCAGATGGCAATTTGGATAGGGCTTTATGAAGTACATGTACATGGGAAACTGAGTCCATTTGTTCTGGCAGGTCATCCTGGACATGACTTCAAGGATAACCCTCCTACTATCTGACCCATCTTTATTTTCCACTAAGGTTTTAACTGACACTTTGATAAACTGTACACAGTCACTACTGTCTGACCATAAAGTATTACGTTTGTGGTTTTGAATGATAGGTTAGTGTCAGCTTGCAATTATATGGCATGAAGTGAATGCATTCACATGGGACAAAGTCAACCCTCCTGATGTCTGACCACTCACTATCATCCATTGTGAATGGCAGATTTGTCACTGTGCTAGACTCCAATATAATTTAATGTGGGGAATGCATTTACACTGTACACAGTCAACCCTCCTACTGTGTGACCAGTCATTCACATCCACTGTGGTCTTGCAGCACAAATTGTTAATACTTAGCATGGTTGTGTACCGCCTTACACAACATGTCCAGTGTCATGGCACAAACAGTAGGAAGGTTGGACACGTTTTTTCATGGTCAAAGCTTTAGTTTTGCCATTGGCTCGGCCAACCCAGTGAAAGTCATTATAAAGTCTTAAAATGACAAAGTGTCCCGAAAAAATTATTTCCAATTCCATAAATTATGTAAATACTGCTGCAATTTTTCTTGTGTCCCATCTTTTTTATGTCCTCTTTTTTTTATACTAAATAAACATACTATTTAACTTGACATCATGATGCAGATTTTAAAGAAAACATAAAGGAAACAATGAACGAACCACAAACCAAATCAAATAGACACATAATAAACAATTTTTATGATGAGTTTTGTGTTCAAATGGAATGTACTTTGTTATACCTTATAATAAATTGTTAAACTGCAGAGATCAGATTGTTTAGAAAAAAATACACAAGACCAGCCATCGATTTCACCAAACTTTTCTTAAAGACACTGGACACTATTGGTAATTGTCAAAGACCAGTCTTCTCACTTGGTGTATCTCAACATAATGCATAAAATAACAAGCATGTGCAAATTTTAGCTCAATCAGTCGGCAAAGTTGCGAGACAATAATGAATGAAAAAACACCTTGTTGTCACAAGTTGTGTGCTTTCAGATGCTTGATTTCAAGACCACAAATTCTAAATCTGAGGTCTCCAAATCAAATTCGCAGAAAATTACTTCTTTCTCGAAAACTACGTCACTTCAGAGGGAGCCGTTTCTCACAATGTTTTATACTATCAACCTCTCCCCATTACTTGTTACCAGGTAAGGTTTTATGCCAATAATTATTATGAGTAATTACCAATAGTGTCCGCTGCTGTTAACTAAGGATTAATCTTAGGTCTGAGGAACAGTTGTTCCTCATTCTTAGTCGTTAGGACGCATTGAACCCATCCTATAGTTAAGATGAGTTACTCATCTCAAGATATGATTAATTCTTGCGTTGCAAGAAATCGGATGCTGGGCCCTATTTCATAAAGACTTTAAGTGGACATAGTAAATGCATGGATGGTAGAAAAAGTTCTACCTCCATGGTAAATGTTAATAGTAAATATTGTAAATATTATCTTTTCCAATTATGCTAATTTTGAACAGTAATACCATTGAAACCAGCAAATTCTGAAGACTATGATTCTGTTTTATAGAATATGAAAATTTCTGATCAGAATCTTTCAATGGATCTTTTTGTATAACCAGACTGGAGTTAACATGTTACAGGTAGTTGTGAACAGCCGTATTGCCCTGAAAGTTTTCAAGTAAATATTCTTAAATTTGTGTTTTTAATAGCTGTGAAACTTTCAAGAAACAATAAAATTAGGTTGGAAACTGAGAAAATTATTGAAAAGTAAACAATTTTGTGTTATTCTTTGCATTTGAAAGCTTGCATTGTGGTACGTTGTTACACTCCATGTATTTGTTGATTTTGTGCTTTTGGTATAACACTAATAAATATGTGGGTTTGACAGTTAACTACATGTATTTTGTTTCAAAAACACATTATTTGTAAAAAATTTGCAGGTGGAACACATTTACATGTAGTTTAAAACAAACGGATTGTGTAACTATTTTGGGTCATATATAGCACTTCCTTGAAACAACCTCAAATTTATGTTTTTCAATAAAACGAATGTCTGCAAAATCACTCATGGCTCCAAATGTAGTTTCATATAAAGACTCTAGGCCCTCAATATTGCGAAATTGTAAACAAAGGCCTAAGCCAAGAAGTACATTCAAATGTATTGTTTACATTTTTATGTGATTGCTTTAATTATTCATATATGGTGCATAATTATGACGTAAAGCTTTAAACAGGGTACCAGTGCAGCTGACCACGTGACATGTAACATTGCAAGGAGACATGCGGATGGGCACCAGCGGACGCCATTTCTTCCTTTCGAGAAAATTCCACGACGTCGACAAAAACTCCAGTTTTCACTCCGTACTTTTCGGTAAATTTCTCCGTTTTATCTAAACAGTTGCGGGGAAAAAAACATTTCCAAATTCAAAAGGTGAGTTTCTCATTATCTTGGTGAAATATTTTAGTTGAAAATGTGTGTTTTGGGATGTGAAACTTGTACTTTTACTGTTGTTTTTTTTCACCGGGCGCCGATTTTAAAAACCACGAGGTTCGAGGGGCGTGGTGTTAGGGCATGTTGGCCGAGGGGCCGTGAGTCGTACATTTCCGACACTATGACAGGTCGGGGTTTATTTGCGGGGGGTGTGGGCGTGGGCGGGGTTCAAAACACCCTAAAATAGGCGGGAAAAGTGCTTGACCTTCCCCTCTTTACACGTTTTGTGCAGTGCAACCTTATTTATGATGGACTCTGTTTCCACATGAAAAATAATTCGCCACAATTTTACAGCAGAAGTGTACAATTAATGGGAAAATTAATTTCACATGGTTCAATCCAGAGTAGGGTGGTAGGGAAAATTGTGTAGCTGGATTAATGCCTGTCGCATACTGTACCTGAAACCGGTGCCAGGAGTTCCCTTTTAATCTTTAACGGTGTCGAAAGTTTGTCTGGTTGAAGGTCCTGCGATAATGTCTGACCTCTTTGAAAGCAGATCTTGGAATGACATACCCCACCCAAACTAAAGACTGCTAAGAATTCCTAAGCTCACCCAACCATGGCACTCACTCTACAGAACAATAGTCACCTCTCAATGCACACATTCACTACATCAGCCCATTGTTCACTCAACTGTAGTTCACTGACTGCATCACAAAACAAAATGAATATTCATTGGGTCTCCAAACTCTTGACCAATACCATAACAGAGGGAAATAAAAAAAATACACATGGTTTATTTACAATACTAGATCACTTAGTGACAATGAATAGTTGCCAAAATAGCTCAATTAACATTAAGAGTCAATGTAAGAAATTATATTGCAGCCTATTAGTAAATTGGCCTACTCCCTTTCACTAGTAAAGCTGTTGTGTCCTTCCAGGCTCACAAAAGGCCTATTATAATTGGGTTTTTTACCCCAATATTTTTGTATTTTTTTTTTTTGTATTTTTTTAGCCAGCATGGATAACTGCAAGCCCTCTCCAATTATTGTCACCATGCGTATGATTCATGTTTGACTAAATTATAAATAATGGAATAAAATGGTAGCGACGAGTTTGTAATTGGCTGTTTGAAACCGGCAGGGTCGTGGCCTTTATCGCAAGGCCACGACCCTGCAATTGAGGTTTTAAACAGCCAATTAAGAACGAGTCACTATACCCTTATTCCCAATTCCCATTCATTTTGGTAAAAAGGCGTAATAAAGTAGGAAACTCTGTAAAAACTGATCTGCTTCCGACATCCTTGAGCTAGCTCTACGTGTGGTGCATTTTTATGAGACAGTTTTCAGATATTTATTTGTGCGCGTAGTAATGCATCCTAGTATTCATGGGCTAACTTTGCAAGATCGATCACCCATGGGAACAAGGTTGTCGGCTAACCTGGACAATGCTATATAATCTGAAAACAACCGGTTATAAATAGCTCCAGCTGGTCATTATCAACCGTTTAAACACCCCCAGGCTCTCCACAAATGGGAATTTAGCAAAACTGTCTGAGGTATTTATGAATACTTAACTTTTAATCTGTTTTGGAGGTTATTGATGGGGTAAGCTTGTGTAACAGGCCTTCATTCTGGGTACACCGTGTATAGTACAAGATTTAGTTTTTCCCTCAATAATAAACAAACTATTTCATTTGTTGCAGGCTTTTTGCTGTAGTTCTGCCACTGAAAAAACATCAACAACAAAACTAACGGATCCTCAGCACCATGAATCAGGATCATCTTAAACTGGTAAGCTGAATTAGCCTACATCTGCCAACTCAACCCATGCTGTGTGTAGACCGTGTCCGATTTGTTGTATGGCTGTGGCTGGCTCGATCTCTGCAGCAATTCTACTATCGTAGCCATAGCCGTAGCGGTTGAGCCAGAGTCGCCGATGTTGACATGGCCGTAGTTTAAACCATCCCCTGATTTTGCATTAATACAGACATAATGCCTATGAATTTAAGTAGAATTTGGTACTAAATAATTGTAAAACAAGTAGGTATTTTAGACACAAAATGTTAACTCTACATGTATATTCCTGATGCTATCTGGTTTTTACATGGCACACCTACAAATGTCTGCCCCCCCCCCCTAAAAACTGGAAATTGAGATACATGATCTGGTTATTTGAGCTGTTAGACTTGGCCCTTGTGATTATTTTTTTTTTATTTTTAGGCCAAGATTTGACAAAACTGCTGGACCTACCCCTTGTGATTTTTCAATTTCAGGCCCAAATTTGATAAAACTGATGGACACCCGCCTCGTGTAGGCACAATTTGCATAAAACTGAGTAGCTTTTTATCAGTTTTTGGCCAAAATATAATTAAACTGATGCAAACTTATTTTTGTCGTTTAACATGTTTTTCTTGTAGTTTGTCTCATGTCTGCCACCGTCATGAAGATGTCAAGAGATCACCAGTAACAAGCTCATAATGATCTGAATATGACTCAGGTAAAATACATAATGCCTTTGAAGGTTATGTTGAGAAATGGAGCTTCACATCAATTAGAATTAGCACCCAGATTAAACTTATCTAGCTAAAGGCTAATCACTTTGTAATGCAATTCATTTTAAGCTTCAAATAACTCCAATTGTTTTTGAATTTGCATCTTAAATGGCAATGACTCGATACAAGCTACATCTAAGTCCAAAGCTTGACTTACCCTTAGCGTTTATTTTTTAAATTTTAATCCCAAATTTGATAAAACTGCTTGACCTTACCCCTTCTGATTTTTTCATTTTAGGGCCAAAAATTGACAAAAATGCTAGACTTAGCCCCTTAGTATTTTTTATTTTATTTTTATGGCAAAATTTGATGAAACTGCTGGACTGACTGACCCCTTTATTTCAAATTTAGGCAAACATTTGATAAAACTGCTAGACTTAGGGGGACCTACCCCTTGTGATTTTTTCATTTTTAGGCCCAAATTTGACCAAACTGCTAGACTAGTGCTTGCAAAAGTTCACTTAACTACATTAGAATCATACTCTGTTCAATCAGATTATTAAAAAGAAGACTTATGCAAGAATAATTGCTTTATTTTTACATGTGAACCAACTGCGAGGTGGTATAACAACTGCATCTCCCGAGGACATGAAGGAGCACCTAAGTCAACAGTATCAGCAAGGCTTGAATGAACGAACCCAGGGAGATTCAAGCTCAATAGTATGGAAGACTGACACCTGCTGCAGCCTTGGAACTGTCAACATGTGAAGCAAACATGTAACTCATGTTTCTACAAAATTTTGCCTGAAAATGCAACTAGGCTATAAAGCAATGCGTGTTTATCAAATTTTACTCGAAAAAGCAACAAGGCTAAATAAATCAACACCTTGCAACGAATATGCAACAAAAAGCTTTGCGAATGCAACAAGGCTATATAAAGCCTTCAGTATTTTTGCTATAGCCTTGCGTTTTAATCAAATTTTGCTCAAAAAGCTACAATTTAGCCTTGCGTTTTTATTAAATTTTGCTGAAAAAGCTACAAGGCTATAATAGCCTTGCGTTTTTATCAAATTTTGCCTGAAAATTGAAAAGGCTTTATTTTGCTCAAATTTTGCTCAAAAAGCTACAAGGCTATAACCTTGCGTTTTTATCAAATTTTGCTCAAAAAGCTACAAGGCTATAGCCTTGCGTTTTTTATCAAATTTTGCTGAAAAAGCTACAAAGCTATATATAGCCTTGCATTTTTATCCAATTTTGCTCAAAAAGCTAACAGGCTTTTTTTATCAAATTTGCGTTTTTTATCAAATTTTGCTCAAAAAGCTACAAGGCTATATATAGCCTTGCGTTTTTATCCAATTTTGCTCAAAAAGCTACAAGGCTATAGCCTTGCGTTTTTATCCAGTTTTGCTCAAAAAGCTACAAGGCTTATATAGCCTTGCGTTTTTATCAAATTTTGCTGAAAAAGCTACAAGGCTTTATTTTGCTCAAATTTTGCCCAAAAGTGCTACAAGGCTATAGCCTTGCGTTTTTTATCAAATTTTGCTCAAAAAGCTACAAGGCCTTGCATTTTTATCCAATTTTGCCTGAAAATTAAAAAGGCTTTATTTTGCTCAAATTTTGCCCAAAAGTGCTACAAGGCTATAGCCTTGCGTTTTTATCCAATTTTGCTCAAAAAGCTACAAGGCTTTTTTTATCAAATTTGCGTTTTTTATCAAATTTTGCTCAAAAAGCTACAAGGCTTTTTTTATCAAATTTGCGTTTTTTATCAAATTTTGCTCAAAAAGCTACAAGGCTATAGCCTTGCGTTTTTATCAAATTTTGCTCAAAAAGCTACAAGGCTATAGCCTTGCGTTTTTATCCAATTTTGCTCAAAAAGCTACAAGGCTATAGCCTTGCGTTTTTATCAAATTTTGCTGAAAAAGCTACAAGGCTATAGCCTTGCGTTTTTATCCAATTTTGCTGAAAAAGCTACAAGGCTGTAGCCTTGCGTTTTTTATCAAATTTTGCTCAAAAAGCTACAAGGCTATAGCCTTGCGTTTTTTATCAAATTTTGCTCAAAAAGCTACAAGGCTTGCGTTTTTATCAAATTTTGCTCAAAAAGCTACAAGGCTAAAATATAGCCTTGCGTTTTTATCCAATTTTGTCTGAAAATTAAAAAGGCTTTATTTTGCTCAAATTTTGCCCAAAAGTGCTACAAGGCTATAGCCTTGCGTTTTTATCCAATTTTGCTGAAAAAGCTACAAGGCTTTATTTTGCTCAAATTTTGCCCAAAAGTGCTACAAGGCTTATAGCCTTGCGTTTTTATCAAATTTTGCTCAAAAAGCTACAAGGCTTATAGCCTTGCGTTTTTATCCAATTTTGCTGAAAAAGCTACAAGGCTATATATATAGCCTTGCGTTTTTATCCAATTTTGCTGAAAAAGCTACAAGGCTGTAGCCTTGCGTTTTTTATCCAATTTTGCTCAAAAAGCTACAAGGCTATAGCCTTGCGTTTTTTTTCAAATTTTGCTCAAAAAGCTACAAGGCTTATAGCCTTGCATTTTTTATCAAATTTTGCTCAAAAAGCTACAAGGCTAAAATATAGCCTTGCGTTTTTATCCAATTTTGTCTGAAAATTAAAAAGGCTTTATTTTGCTCAAATTTTGCCCAAAAGTGCTACAAGGCTATAGCCTTGCGTTTTTATCCAATTTTGCTGAAAAAGCTACAAGGCTTTATTTTGCTCAAATTTTGCCCAAAAGTGCTACAAGGCTATAGCCTTGCGTTTTTATCAAATTTTGCTCAAAAAGCTACAAGGCTATAGCCTTGCGTTTTTATCCAATTTTGCTGTAAAAGCTACAAGGCTATAGCCTTGCGTTTTTTATCAAATTTTGCTGAAAAAGCTACAAGGCTATAGCCTTGCGTTTTTATCGAATTTTGCTCAAAAAGCTACAAGGCTATAGCCTTGCGTTTTTTATCAAATTTTGCTCAAAAAGCTACAAGGCTATAGCCTTGCGTTTTTTATCAAATTTTGCTCAAAAAGCTACAAGGCTATAGCCTTGCGTTTTTTATCAAATTTTGCTCAAAAAGCTACAAGGCTATAGCCTTGCATTTTTTATCCAATTTTGCTCAAAAAGCTACAAGGCTATAGCCTTGCGTTTTTTATCAAATTTTGCTCAAAAAGCTACAAGGCTATAGCCTTGCGTTTTTATCCAATTTTGCCTGAAAATTAAAAAGGCTTTATTTTGCTCAAATTTTGCCCAAAAGTGCTACAAGGCTATAGCCTTGCGTTTTTATCCAATTTTGCTGAAAAAGCTACAAGGCTTTATTTTGCTCAAATTTTGCCCAAAAGTGCTACAAGGCTATAGCCTTGCGTTTTTATCAAATTTTGCTCAAAAAGCTACAAGGCTTATAGCCTTGCGTTTTTATCCAATTTTGCTGAAAAAGCTACAAGGCTATAGCCTTGCGTTTTTATCAAATTTTGCTCAAAAAGCTACAAGGCTATAGCCTTGCGTTTTTTATCAAATTTTGCTCAAAAAGCTACAAGGCTATAGCCTTGCGTTTTTTATCAAATTTTGCTCAAAAAGCTACAAGGCTATAGCCTTGCGTTTTTTATCAAATTTTGCTCAAAAAGCTACAAGGCTATATAGCCTTGCGTTTTTTATCAAATTTTGCTCAAAAAGCTACAAGGCTATAGCCTTGCGTTTTTTATCCAATTTTGCTCAAAAAGCTACAAGGCTATAGCCTTGCGTTTTTTATCCAATTTTGCCTGAAAATTAAAAAGGCTTTATTTTGCTCAAATTTTGCCCAAAAGTGCTACAAGGCTTATAGCCTTGCGTTTTTATCCAATTTTGCTGAAAAAGCTACAAGGCTTTATTTTGCTCAAATTTTGCCCAAAAGTGCTACAAGGCTATAGCCTTGCGTTTTTATCCAATTTTGCTCAAAAAGCTACAAGGCTATATTGCGTTTTTTATCAAATTTTGCTTGATACTTTATTAAATTGTCTTATTAAATTGTGAGTGTTATTTCAATTGTACAAGAATAAAAAAGGCTGATGCTATTTACAGAACTGTGTCTCATTATTTGTCTCGTCTACTTGGCCGCCATGTTTTCCCACAATGCAACAAATTGGGTGTGTATTAATTTAATAGGAGTTTCCTTGCGCAAAATGACTTGCTAAAAGCGACTTATATACGCACCCAATTGTATTGTGGGTAAAAATGGCGGCTTGAGGGTCACATCAGGATAAGGTGGACCCTCAATATTTAATTGGGGGGGGGGGTAGATAAAGTTAAAACAAATAAAACACAAGTTACAAGGAGAGTCACGTTCAATTTTTTATTGAAAAATTTGGCCAAAAAAAAAGCAGAGTCGTGCAAACACCTGTGCCTGTCGGTGGACCCCCTCGGCCACCTGGAACTCGTGATGACCTAAAGGCCCAAAGTGCAATGGTTGATATGTTCTCTGTTCAGTGAAGTTCAATTAGATGAACACCTAGTTTCTACTTCAATAATGTAATGTCTCACAAAAATACAAACGAGCTAGACGCAATTTTGCGCTGTGTTTTAAACGCAAGCATTGAGCAGAAGGTAGTTGTTGCTTGCTTAAATGAACTGGTGCCCTCAAGGGCCTAAGATTTCACCGATTGTTGTCTTGCAACCAAGCAGCACTGGTGGTGCCAAGAGATGTCGACGATTGTTCCGATGGGATCCTAACTTAACAGATGGTGACGACTTCTATCCAGATGATGATGTGCTGGTTGGAGAAACAAGTTTTGCAATGGCCACTAATTTCCCCCTTGCTTTTCATGGGGCTGCAATTTGGACACTCAGATGTAGTCAACTAACAAAATGACTACATGTGAACTTATTTTGACCAACTTTGACTTCAAACAAAGTTGACGAGTGTATAAATCACATAACTTGTACCAAAAGCTTCAAGTAAAATGCTAGACGTATTGACGCTAACGTCGCAAATTTATGAACAGTTTTAGTAAGCTGAATAGTGACAATTTCTCACTATTTGCTTGCCAATAAATGATAACAAAGATGACATTGGATTTATATAACTTCTACCTTTTCTTAAAAAGACCGACTTTGACCATAACTAAACTTTTCAACCAACTGAGATTAATCAAGACCAGCACTTGTATGGAAGACTATGGGTAATCCAAAACACAGGTGAAAGTGTAGAGAATACGCCACACCAGGGGAAGTATGGGTAATTCAAAACACAGGTGAAAGTGTAGAGAATACGCAACACTACGGGGAGGTATTGGTTATTCAACACACAGGTGATAGTGTAGAGAATACGCCACACCAGGGGAAGTATGGGTAATTCAAAACACAGGTGAAAGTGTAGAGAATACGCCACACCAGGGGAAGTATTGGCAATTCAAAACACAGGTGTAAGTGTAGAGAATACACGACACAAGGGAAAGTATGAGTAATCCAAAACACAGGTGAAAGTGTAGAGAATACGCCACACCAGGGGAAGTATTGGTAATTCAACACACAGGTGATAGTGTAGAGAATACGCCACACCAGGGGAAGTATTGGCAATTCAAAACACAGGTGAAAGTGTAGAGAATATTCAAGACCAGGGGAATCATGGGTAATTCAAAACACAATTGAAAGTGTAGAGAATCAGGGGAACGGGTATTTTGTCACACATGTACAGAACATGCAACACTAGGGGAAGTATGGGTAATTAATCACACAAGTAAAAGTGTGGAGCATAATCCACACCAGGGAATTATGGGTAATTCACCATGCCTGTGAAAGTGTAAAGAACACAGACACCAGGGGAATTATGGGTAATTCATCACACATGTGAAAGTGTAGAGAATACGCAACAACCGGGGATTATGGGTATTCAAAACACAGGTGAAAGTGTAGAGAAAACGCAAGACCAGGGGAATTATGGGTAATTCAGACACATGAAGTGTAGAGAATATGCAAGGCAGGGGAATCATGGGTAATTCAAAAAACAAGTAAAAGTGTGAAGAATAAACCACACTCAGGGAATTATGGGTAATTCTCCAGGCATGTGAAAGTATAGAGAACACAGACACCAGGGGAATTATGGGTAATTCAAAACTCGGGTGCAAGTGTAGAGAATACGCAACACCAGGGGGATTCCAAAAACAGGTGAAAGTGTAGAGAATACGCAACACCAGGGGGGTTGTATGGGTAATTCAAAACACAGGTGAAAGTGTAGAGAATACGCAACAACTGGGAATTATGGGCAATTCAAAACACGGGTGAAAATGTAGAGAAAACGCAAGACCAAGGGAATTATGGGTAATTCAGACACATGTGAAAGTATAGAGAATATGCAAGACCAGGGGAATCATGGGTTATTCAAAACACAGGTGAAAGTGTAGAGAATACGCCACACCAGGGGAAGCATGGGTACATGTAATTCAAAACACAGGTGAAAGTGTAGAGAATACACGACACCAGGGAAAGTATGAGTTATTCAAAACACAGGTGAAAGTGTAGAGAATACGCAACACTAGGGGAAGTATAGGTAATTCAAAACACAGGTGAAAGTGTAGAGAATACGCCACACCAGGGGAAGCATGGGTAATTCAAAACACAGGTGAAAGTGTAGAGAATACACGACACCAGGGAAAGTATGAGTAATTCAAAACACAGGTGCAAGTGTAGAGAATACGCAACACTAGGGGAAGTATAGGTAATTCAAAACGTACAGAAAGTGTACGCAACACCAGGGGGAAGTATGGGTAATTCATCACACAAGTAAAAGTGTGAAGAATAAACCACACCTGGGGAAGTATGGGTAGTTCAAAACACAGGTGAAAGTGTAGAGAATACGCCACACCAGGGGAAGTATGGGTAATTCAAAATACAGGTGAAAGTGCAGAGAACACGCAACACCAGGGGAAGTATGGGTAATTCAAAACACAGGTGAAAGTGTAGAGAATTGCTACACCAGGGGGAGTATGGGTAATTCATCACACAAGTAAAAGTATGAAGAATAAACCACACCAGGGAATTATGGGTAATTCAAAATACAGGTGAAAGTGTAGAGAATACGCAACACCAGGGGAAGTATGGGTAATTCAAAATACAGGTGAAAGTGCAGAGAACACGCAACACTAGGGGAAGTATGGGTAATTCAAAACACAGGTGAAAGTGCAGAGAACACGCAACACTAGGGGAAGTATGGGTAATTCAAAACACGGGTGAAAGTGTAGAGAATACGCAACACTAGGGGAAGTATGGGTAATTCAAAACATAGGTGAAAGTGCAGAGAATACGCAACACCAGGGGGAGTATGGGTAATTCATCACACAAGTAAAAGTGTGAAGAATAAACCACACCAGGGAGATATGGGTAATTCACCATGCATGTGGAAGTGTAGAGAATACACGACACCAGGGAAGTATGGGTAATTCAAAACACAGGTGAAAGTGTGAAGAATAAACCACACCAGGGAATTATGGGTAATTCACCATGCATGTGGAAGTATAGAGAATACAGGACACTAGGGGAAGTATGGGTAATTCAACACATGAAAGTGTAGTGAATACGCCACACCAGGGGAAGTATGGGTAATTCAAAATACAGGTGAAAGTGTAGAGATTACACAACACTAGGGGAAGTATGGGTAATTCAAAACACAGGTGAAAGTGCAGAGAACACGCAACACTAGGGGAAGTATGGGTAATTCAAAACACAGGTGAAAGTGCAGAGAATACGCAACACCAGGGGGAGTATGGGTAATTCATCACACAAGTAAAAGTGTGAAGAATAAACCACACCAGGGAGATATGGGTAATTCACCATGCATGTGGAAGTGTAGAGAATACACGACACCAGGGAAGTATGGGTAATTCATCACACAAGTAAAAGTGTGAGGTTAACCACACCAGGGAGATATGGGTAATTCACCATGCATGTGGAAGTGTAGAGAATACACGACACCAGGGAAGTATGGGTAATTCAAAACACAGGTGAAAGTGTGAAGAATAAACCACACCAGGGAATTATGGGTAATTCACCATGCATGTGGAAGTATAGAGAATACAGGACACCAGGGGAAGTATGGGTAATTCAAAACACAGGTGAAAGTGCAGAGAATACACCAATGGTGGGAATGGGTACTTAAACTTTGAATGATAAAATTGAACTTTCTTACATGAATTGGAATCTAGACTCGACCAATTAATGACTCTTGACACAAAAATGGAGATCGAGTATACAACAGGAAAAAAAATAATAAGCTTTTACAGATTGAATGTTGGCAGTGTGCCTTGAATATTTATGTGGAATGGCCAAACCATTAGATGAGATGAGATTTTGAGCTGCTGAGTTTCTATTTTATGTTCTAGTATAATTAATGTTAAGAGCTTTTTAGAGAAGTTTAATTTTTTATAATCAACCTTCTGTATTGCTGTTTCTAGTGAGTTCGAGTAAAGTAAAAACAAAATATATTTAAGATTCCTTTTTTTTTTTCAAGAAGTCTGTAAAAAATAAATAAAATGCTTTTAAGCATTTAGTTCTTAAGCCTTTTGTGGGAATGTTCCACGATTTTAGAGAAGTATACATTTTTATTTATACTTTCAGTTTGAATGATGTTTTGAAAATTTAAAATTTGATCTCCTGCAGTGATTTGCCCTTGACCATGACCAGACCCCAAGAACATTGACATAGACCTGACCTTTGACCTCTTCTAAAACCAACCAATACAAAACAACTATAAATTATAGGAATCCAATGTCATCTTTGGTATCAAAAGGCAATAAAATTGGTGTTCTTACTAGATATTTTGATGTAAAGTGGCATGACCAAGCAAAACATGTTTCTCCAGCCATCATATCATCAACTGAATAAAAGTCCTCGCCATCCACCAAGTCCAGATTCCATTGGCTCAAGGGAAGACATCTCAAGGCACCTTTGATGATCACGAAGGATCCCCAGTGCAAACCTGTTTACTCAAAAACAAAAGAATGACGTGACCAACAAAAGGCTAAATAATAAGGGGCCCTCATCCCGACGTCTTGAGAGATCTTGCCGACCAGAACTTTTTAGGGACCAACCACTACCTTCCAGCTCAGGCCCTAGTACAAACGCATGCTTCCAAAAATGCTCGCTCTAGCTCGTCAAATTTTGTAAGGCATTACACCAGCGAAGGAGAACACTAGTCGTGCATCAAATTGAATTTCAGTGAACAAAGAACATACCCTCCATTGCACCCAGGCCCGCAGGACCAACACTTGTTCCAGGCAGCCGAGGGGGTCCACCAACAGGCACAGGTGTTTGCACAACTCTGCGAGTTTTTCAGAGGGTTTGGATGAGGCCCTAACATACAGTAAATGGGTTGCTCCTACACAATGAGTCCATGTTTTAACTCTTGGGGGAAAAAAAAAAAAAAAAAAAAAACATTTAACAGAAAAATGAGGAAACTGTATTAACAATTTACGCTATTTTCCAAGCTCTAAAATATTTTCCAAATGTCTTTCATAAAAAAACTTTTAAAAACCTTAAATTTTATTAACAAAAGTAATGAATTTTTTAATTCTTTTTAATAGAAATTTCCATATCTCTGCAAGATACTGAGATTTCCATAGTTTTGTTTTGATGTTTGGTAAATGAAACAAAGTTAATGGCTTCGCTTGCAAGAAAAGTCATTAACTTTCTGACAGTTTCACTCTTTTGAATGGTCTCATTTTTTGGTAGGAGCAACTCGTACATTTAACTTAAATAATACAAAGACATATGATTCAGAATACAATTTAGTCTATATGATATTTTAAGCTGTCAAAATAAACAACTGTATTTTTCAAAAAGTTTTGCAAGCCTTTGTTAAATATTTCACGCAACAGTTTTAATCAGAGTGCCTTCTCACTAGTAAAAACTCCCAAAAAGACAATCAGAGTGCCCTGATTATCTGCATGGGAAGGTATCATTTACACACATTATAAAGTTCTGCGAAGATTTTGTTTAAAATTTCTTTTAACAGTTACAATCAAAGTGCTCTCTGACTGGTTAAACTGTTTCCCAAAAAGACGATCAGAGAGTGCCCTGATTATCTGCAAGGGAAGCTTTTCTTTGATTTTTAAAGATTTCTTTGGTGAATTTGGCATGTACGATTCTGAATCATATATTTTTGAATGATCTTAACAAACTAAAGTTTAAAATTAAGTAATTTAAGCACACAGGGGGAAGTGTGTATAAACCTAAACACAAGTCAGAGTAGGTAAAAGTGGATGACAATACAAGGGAAAGTGTCACTTACTCACTACCGGAGGAAGTGTGAGCAACTCAGAGTAACACAAGGGTGTGTGTCAGTTACTCATTACACAAGGGAAGTGTGAGCAACTCAGAGTAACACAAAAGAAAGTGTCCGATACTCATTACACAAAGGAAGTGTGAGTAACTCAGAGTAACACAAGGGAAAGTGTCAGTTACTCGCTACACAAAGGAAGTGTGAGTAACACATGGGAGAGTGTCAGTTACTCGCTACACAAAGGAAGTGTGAGTAACACATGGGAGAGTGTCAGTTACTCGCTACACAAAGTGTGAGTAACACATGGGAGAGTGTCAGTTACTCGCTACACAAAGGAAGTGTGAGTAACACATGGGAGAGTGTCAGTTACCCGCTTCACAAAGGAAGTGTGAGTAACTAAGAGTAACACAAGGAAAAGTGTCAGTTACTCGCTACACAAAGGAAGTGTGAGTAACACATGGGAGAGTGTCAGTTACCCGCTTCACAAAGGAAGTGTGAGTAACTAAGAGTAACACAAGGAAAAGTGTCAGTTACTCGCTACACAAAGGAAGCGCAAGTAACTCAGAATAACATTTATGGGAAAGTGTCAGTTACTAGATAGCTACACAAAGGAAGTGTGAGCAACTCAGAGCAACACAAGGGAAGTGTGAGCAACTCAGAGTAACACAAGGAGAGTGATGTCCGATACTCATTACACAAAGGAAGTGTGAGTAACTCAGAGTAACACAAGGGAAGTGTGAGCAACTCGGAGTAACACAAGGGAGAGTGTCAGATACTCATTACACAAAGGAAGTGCGAGCAACTCAGAGTAACACAAGGGAAGTGTGAGCAACTCAGAGTAATGTGTCAGTTACTCGCTACACAGAGGAAGTGTGAGTAACACAAGGGAGTGTCAGTTATTTGCTACACAAAGGAAGTGTGTCACACACTGAAACATTGACTAATTTACAAAAATATTTAACTAACTTAAAAATAAACAGTAAACATTAAGTCAAATTTTGTTTGACTTCTAAGAACTGAGACACTAACATGTCTCCTATTTCAGGCATGCAAGTCTGTATTTTGATCAAAGAATTGACATTTCCAGAAATTCAGGCACAGCAAGATATTTTACTGTTTTTTTTTATATATTTTTCAATGGTTAAGAAAACCAAAACCATAAAAATCAGATCTTGCATGGCTGCTATTGCTGATGTATGAGATGGGCAAAACCCCGCCTATCTAATACCCTCTTGGGGAAAAATTCCCATCCGGCTCCACTATATGGCAACCAAGTGTGTCAAACTCCATACATCAGCACACGCCTAAACTGGAATGACCTAATTGAATGAGATAGATCAGTGAGAGAAACATTTCTTTGACAACGTTTCAATTTGTGAGTTCGATGATTGACCACACAAGGGAAGTATGGATAATCACATAGAGGGAAGTATGAGCGATTCACCACACAGCAAAAAGTGTGAGTGATTCACCACACAGCAAAAAGTGTGAGCAATTCTCCACACAACAAAATGTGTCAGCAATTCACCACACAACAAAAAGTGTCAGCGCTTCACCAAACAACAAAAAGTGTGAGCGATTCACCACACAACAAAAAGTGTGGGCGATTCACCAAACAACAAAAAGTGTCAGCGATTCATCAAACAACAAAAAGTGTGAGCAATTCACCACACAACAAAAAGTGTGAGCGATTCACCACACTACAAAAAGTGTGAGCGATTCACCACACTACAGAAAGTGTGAGCGATTCACCACACAACAAAAAGTGTGAGCGATTCCCCACACAACAAAAAGTGTGAGCGATTCACCACACTACAGAAGTGTGAGCGCTTCACCACACTACAGAAAGTTTGAGCGGTTCACCACATAACAAAAAGTGTGAGCAATTCACCACACAACAAAAAATGTGAGTGATTCACCACACAACAAAAAGTGTGAGTGATTCACCACACAACAAAAAGTGTGAGCGATTCCCCACAGTACAAAAAGTGTGAGCGATTCACCAAACAACAAAAAGTGTGAGCAATTCACCACACAACAAAAAGTGTGAGTGATTCACCACACTACAGAAAGTGTGAGCAGTTCACCACATAACAAAAAGTGTGAGCAATTCACCACACAACAAAAAGTGCGAGTGATTCACCACACTACAGAAAGTGTGAGCGGTTCACCACATAACAAAAAGTGTGAGCAATTCACCACACAACAAAAAGTGTGAGTGATTCACCACACTACAGAAAGTGTGAGCGGTTCACCACATAACAAAAAGTGTGAGCGATTCACTACACAGCAAAAGTGTAAGCAATTCACCACACAGCAAAAGTGTGAGCAATTCACCACATAACAAAGAGTGTCAGCAATTCACCACACAACAACAAGTGTGGGCGATTCACCAAACAGCAATAAGTGTGAGCGATTTTCCAACCATATCTCAATATAATTCTAACTTAATTCTACCTATATCCCTATAATATACAAGTAACTACGAAAAAGATACCAATGGTTGTGCATCTCTACCAGTGATGACGGTGACTCCTTGTGAGATGTGAGACTCTATGTCTGGATTTTGATCTGTGGAAGACAAAAAAAAAGGACAAAAAAAGATTAACCACTTGTGATGATCACTTAATACTGAAATGAAAACATGTGACATGTGTATTCATAATTAAACGCACCATAAGGGGCAAGTCCAGCTGTTATGTCAAATTTGGGCAACAATTTGTAAAATCACAAGGAGTATCAGTCCAGCATTTCTTTTTCAAATTTGAGCCTAAAACTGCAAAATAAATCACAAGGGCAAGTCTAGCAGTTAAAGCAAATTTTAGCCTTAAGTTTAAAGAATCACAAGAGGTAAGTCAAGCAGTTTTAGCCAATTTGGGCTAAAAGAATGCAAGGGGCCGCAATTCCAGCAGTTTGATCAAATTTGGGCCTAAATTTAAAAACAATTTGCAAGGGGTCTGAGTAGTTGGAGGTACACGACAGTGATTTAAAATAAGTTAAAACTTTTCCTGATATTAGCAAGCTTTATTATATAACACCCAAGCAGATCCTTGCCATTTGATTGGAGAATTGTACGTCACGTGATAGAAAATATAAGTACCATTGCACTCACCGTGCTTTTTCGTCCCATCAGAAAAGTACTATTGCACGCTGCAGCGTACAATAGTACTTTTCAGATGGAACGAAAAAGCTGAGTAAAAACATCACTGCGTGTGCGTGTGTTTGGTAACGCAGCAGTGTTACTGCAAGACATATTAGTAAAATTACTAGCATTCGGCTTCTGCGTGTCTCAAAATAGCTGTACAGAACGCACATTGTGACTGTTGAATCCAACAGGCCGACCCAAAAAGAAACGGGTGTAATTTCACAATTAGGTCTACGCTTTGTTTGTTTTGAAAGTTGTATCTTCCAATCAAAATTAAAACGTAAAAATGATAAAACCAATAATGAATGTTTTTCATTCGTGCAATAGTGCAAATATTTTCATTTTCATTTCATTTGTTGAAAGCTGGAATGTTCCATTCAACTCGGCTCTGCCTCGTTGAATAGAACATTCCATCTTGCAACTCATGAACATATTCGCACCATTACACTCATAAACATCATTATGTGTATACCTTACACTGTCGAAAATGTATAATTATGTATAGGCTTACCTGCTATAAGGTGTTTATTGGTTTGACACTCTCTGTCTGGATTAGTTGATCTGAATAGATGAAAGAAGGGAAGAAAAGTTGAACATACAAACAATCATGTAAAGACATTTAAGAGCAAAGCATTTTACGTTCAGCAAACATTCGGGCTAGACAGCTCAAGACAAGAGTCTAGCAAATTAACCTGGAAGTCACGGGATCAAGTCGTGCTTAAATAAACTTTGTATTTTTCAACCCCAAATCACTTAAAGTTAAATATTAGGTCACTTTACTATGTAGTTCGTCTCTAGAAGACGATCAGAGCATACTGATCGAAACGTCGAGTTGAAACCAACAGTTCTTTTTTAGAACCACCCAACTCATTTAGAGGTAGTCATTACATGGTGTTACCGCAAACCTTTCCATACTTGATTATGGAAAACAAATGAAAGTTCTATTTTATTGGAAGATGACGGTTTTATTCTTGTAGCTAAATTTTAAAGTTTAATTAGCTTTCTATAAGCACGTTGGAAAATAGTACAAATGCGATTTTTGCCGTGGGGCGTATTTATCTTTTGGTGAACAGTGAGCCTGTGAGAAATATGATTCACACATTGTTATTACCAATATTAACTTTGTGTCGTACCTGTACAGAAGTGGCTGACTGAGTTGTCAAAGCAGCTTGCTGGTTGGTCTCAAGGGCTTCAATAACGACCGCTTGGAGACATTTCCTCTGCTCAGTTTGACGAACAGAGACTTGGCTCACTTGATCTGCAGATGAAAAAAGAGGGAACGAGAATGAAACTCAACGCCTAGTTTGTGCACTTTGAATACAGCCATGCGGAACAATGTCCCTTGTAGAGTTGCATTTCATAGACTAACTGGCCCGATCCAAGACAACGTGTTTAAAGTGCTTATTAATACTTCTACAATGTTTTTTTTTCGAAGTTTTTGCATGAACTGAATTATTGAGAACCCTTCATATGAGGATTCCACAAGGCGCTGCTGCACACTTGGCAACCACTACCATAAACACCCCTTCTCTTCGGTGTTACTGAGTCCTTTGCATTACAACATGACACCATTTGATTTACGTCGCATCCTAAGGACGAAGCAATATCGGTTCAGTAAGTGTCATGCTTAAAGGCAGTGTACAGTATTGGTAATTGTCAAAGACTAGCCTTCACAGTTGGTGTATCTCAACATAAATATGCATAAAATAACAAACCTGTGAAAATTTGAGCTCAATCCATCATCGAACTTGCGAGATAATAATGAAAGAAAAAAAACACCCTTGTCCTGTGCGTTTAGATGGTTGATTTCGAGATCTCAAGTTCTAAATCTGAGGATTCGAAATCGGATTTTTGGAAAATTTCTTACTTTTGAAAACTATGGCACTTCAGAGGGAGCCGTCTCTCTCAATGTTTTATACCATCAACTTCTCTCTCATAAGGTTTTATGATAATAATTATTTTGAGTAATTACCAATAGTGTCCACTGCCTTTAAGGAAACAAGTATCATGACCGGGATTCGAACCTATACTCTATTGATCAGAAACACCATGGCTTGAGTCCAATGCACTGGACGGCTTGCTCATGGCACGTTAGAATCACAACAGCAAAAGACTCAAACTTGGACTCAATATTTTACTCGACCTTGACACTGAGAATGTGTACGTAACTCATATTTTGGGTGGAGAAAATTCACTCACAAAGGGGATTGTTCTGAAGACTAAGTACTTATTTCCACATAGTAAGCTGCAGGCCTTGAAGTAAACCGAAGCATCCACATGCAGCAATTGCCTTGATGCCCTGTGCTTGTGCTGTGGTGCCCTCTGCACGAAGGTTCCAATATAAACTTAAATTCTTACCAAAGGAAAATTGTTGTGCTCTTTCAACATGTTCAAGACCAATTCGGCCTAAAGCTGCCATGCTAAAAACATTACTCATGGTCCAATTTCAATCGTACATATCGTACCTTTAGATGTGAGCCGTCATAGATTGCTGTTGACTCTGCGATGCTTCAACATTGATAGATTGAGACATCTCTGCTCAGTGTGATGGGTAGCCACCATGATTGAAGACCTGACACTTTGTCTGCATTAGTTCACCTGTAGAAGACAAAAGATGTAGGAATAAGTACAAATTTAAATATTCAGTGAGTAAACTACTCATAGAGTCAGGGTTCTCCACATACGGTGTATCCGCCCGTCCAAAACTCTCAAAATACCAATTGGGTCTGTTTAAAAATGTTGAAGTTTACTATAATATGAACACAAACCACCATTTTAATGCGCCTTAAAGTCACACACCAGCATTAATCATAGATCGATGTGTGATATATATATAGTGTACAGCGTCAGGTATCTTCAGATCTTGTAACGCATTTCGCCTGCATATTTCTCTGTGTCAGAAGGTTAATAACTAATACATTTTTAGACAATGATTAGAACCATATGACCAAGACTCAATTTTGAGTAAACCGTGCTCTAGCATGAGAGATTTTACATTGCCAATCAGGGGCCTGATGAAGCTGGCAATTCCATGGATGTTTAAACAAACAGTGCGCGATAAAAGGCAAGACTGCTGAACTCTGAGAGCAGGATAATAAAAAAAATACCTGGGTGCAAGTCTTTACTTTTATTCAGAGTAGAATCTATAGGGCGATCGTGCACAAAGTGGGATTTTAGTTTGAGACCATGGGTTTTGTTTTGTGCTGAAAGGGTTTGCAAATATTTAGTGCAATATGTGGATCGTGTAAGAATAAATTGCACAATTTGATGATCGAGCTGGTATGGTGAGAGCCCAGACAAAATGTCACTCTGTGGAGAACCCTAGGTGTCTACAGAAATTGTCCAATACAGTTGGTTCTACACAGAAACAGTGCTGTAAAATCGTACCTGGTGATCATGACGTTGAGTGAGTAGTCAATACAGATTGCTGGCGACTCATCGAGGCTTCAACATTGATTGATCGAGACATCGCTGCTCAGTGTACATTGATAGGTTGAGACACCTCTGCTTGGTGTGATTGACATCATCTTGATTGATGATCTGACAATCTCTGTATGGAGTTCTTCTGTAGATGAAAAAAGAAATGACAACAAAACTCGTAATTGCATGAGTGCCTTTTAATTAATACTGACATGCAGAACAATGTTGTATGACTTGGGTAGATTTCACATTAACCCTTTAGCACGCACGCAACATTAAACATAATGTCACATGCTCCTTAGTGCGCAGGAAAGGTCAATCGATCCAGAAATCGTTGGATAACTGTCGGTGTGATTATTTTCTTGTGTTCCAAGTTGAGTTTATTTTGTAGAGAATGAAATTATCTTTTGGATGATTTTCACAGTTGCTTTGTTTTGTCTCACAAAATTCAAGCTTTCAGGTTGGAAAAATAAGAGAGATCAACAAAAATTTGAAAACACTGTTTGCGTATCAGTGAAGGTTTGTTTACGTGGAAAGTTGTGCACACACGTTTTCTCAACTTAACTGTCGTCCGACAGGAAAACAAAGCTACGAAAAGTGGTTGAAAATAATCACACCATACCTTAAAAAATGAAAATAAATGCCTCTATTATCAACAGATAGCTTCTGTACCAAGTCTTAAATTAATAAAAGGCTGAAACGCATGGAGGAAAATTGTTTGTCTGTGTGTTTTACCAAATAGTATTTGGTTTAGCTTTTGTACTAAATTCTTCCAACATTGAGGTTGATAGTATTAGCGTGAATCAATAGATTTAGTAGTATGTGTTCTCATTTTTGAATGAAATGGCATGGTCCACAATAGAGCATGGTATTTTGGCTACCAGTACTTATTCTGGTAAGCATAATTTCGTTGGATGCTTGGCTACTTTTTGTGCGTTAGAGCGCTCTCTATGAAAATGGGGCCCAGAAGCAAGGCTTCAATAGGGTTATTCAACTGGGGTCCACAGAGGTAAGGCCGAGTAAAAAGGGCAACATGTTTAACGTCCGGGTTTCTCAAAAAAAGGAGGGGCTTTTTATTTTAAGATGACTACCATTATTTTTAAAATGTCAAATATGTTTTTTTTCTACTGCTCAAACACACACTACAAAAATGAAACATTTTGGACGAGACATTCAGATTAATTTAGCTGAGATCGTTTAAAATAACCCTTTATTCATAAAAAAAAAATGTGCATACAAAAAAAAAGAGGGACGGCCTCTTAGAAGAAAGCGGGCGGGGACGCTGAACAAATTTCTTTTTTACTCCGCCTGAAAAGGCAGGGAAGAAACCATTGACTGAGCAAGTCGTATAAAAAATAATTATATTTGCATGTTTTTGAATGAGCTGTGTTAGTATGTGTAAAACAAAACAACTTTTTGTTTTAGTTAGAGCGAAGAGCCAGGGCCAAATTTCATAAAGCCTGTAAGGCCAAACAACAAAAAATACCAGTTGATCGTCCGGATTTTTCCAAAAAAAAGGAGTAGAGGGCCTTACTATTTACTATTTTTTTTCAAGATGGCCACTAAGTCTTTCAAATTAAACAGGCCACCAATTATTTAGTTTGAACCAACCGCAAACTTATTTATACCTATTAGTTGCATGAGGACCTGTGTTAACACTAACAGGGTCGGATAACACTAAAAAGGTTTGCTGGTAGGCATTCACTAATATTGTTTTATGAAACAGGCGTTTACAAGCGTTTGAGAGCATCACGTTAGATTCGGGAAAAGCTCCTAGGCCAGTCCTTTTGAAAAGATGGACTAAAAGGAAAAAAAAGAAAACCCTTTTTTTTTTTTTTTTACAAAAATCGAAAAAAATAGTAAATAGTAAAAAAAAAGATGCGGCCCCAAAAAAGGATGCGGGCGGGGATGATCAACTGGTATTTTTTTTTATTTGGCCTAAGCCCACAAATTTGCTTAGCATGAAATTTTCCTTGATAAAAACAGGATTACCAACCAAATTTCCATTTGTAGCACATTGCTTGTTTATACTGGTATTCACCTGTTGCTTGCTTATTCTGAAAATCCTGAAAATTTGGTTTGTTATCCTGTTTTTATCAAGAAAGAAATTTCACACTAAGCAAGTTCTGTGCTTACAGGCTTTATGAAATTGGGCCCAGTTAAGTTGAGTCTGTTTTGTTTTAAGAAGTCAATAATAAAAAATAAATAAAAAAGGAACTTGTGAAAATAATTTTTTTATTTGTTTTAAAGGCAGTGGACACTATTGGTAATTACTCAAAATAATTATTGGCATAAAACCTTTCTTGGTGACGAGTAATGGGGAGAGGTTGATGGTATAAAACATTGTGAGAAACGGCTCAAGGGTTGTTTTTCTTTCATTATTATCTCGCAACTTCGATGACCGATTGAGCTCAAATTTTCACAGGTTTGTTATTTTATGCATTTGTTGAGATACACCAACTGAAGGCTAGTCTTTGACAATTACCAATAGTGTCCACTGCCTTTAAAAGTTCTGTTGAATGAAATAGAGGAGACTGCGCAGAATTAAAAACTAAAAAACTGCAAATACAGGCAACCAATGGGACCTTGTGGTGTTGACATTAATAAATTAATTAAAGGCAGTGGACACAATTGGTAATTACTCAAAATAATTGATAGCATAAAACCTTTCTTGGTGACGAGTAATGGGGAGAGGTTGATGGTATAAAACATTGTGGGAAACGGCTCCCTCTGAAGTGCCATAGTTTTCGAGAAAGGAGTAATTTTCCACGAATTTGATTTTTAAACCTCAAGTTTAGAACTTGAGGTCTCGAAATCAACACCATCTAAACGCACACAACTTCGTGTGACCATAGAGTATTGTGACAAGGGTTTTTTTTTTCTTTCATTATTATCTCGCAAGTACGATGACCAATTGAGCTCAAATTTTTACAGGTTTGTTATTTTATGCATATGTTGAGATACACCAACTGTGAAGGCTAGTCTTTGACAATTACCAATAGTGTCCACTGCCTTAATAGAGGTTAATGCAAACATTAAAATAAAATAATAACAAAATTTAAAAAAAATCTTTCTGTATTCTGCTATCCACTTCTTTTTCACAAATTTGTACTAAAATAAAACTTTAATTTCCAAAACTAATGAAAAAGTGGTGGTAGGCAAGATGCAAAACCTTTCAAAAAAAAAATGTTAAATTGTAATTAAATAAGAAAAGAAACAATGAAAAAGTTGTAGCAGGACCTACAATTCAAACTTTGCAATCAAAAATGTAACAAGAAAACAAACGCTAAACATATTTTTTATTTTTAAGAAAATAAATAAATAGGATTTTGGCAACAAGTTAGAAAAAAACAAAGCCACAAGGGCCCATCATCATTCAACTAATACTAGAGGGTATTGACTGATTAAAATAATTTGTTAAATAAATAGCGCTGGAAATGACAACACAATACACCCCCCTCCTCACAAGATGTTTACGCCCACTTTGGTTTGGCACATAGCCCAAATACTCGCAATGCATGATGGTCGCCATAATGAAAGAGAAAAAGCCGTGAAAAAGCCGAACCATTTTTGTAAAAAAAAAAACGAAAGCGTGCTCTTTTAAATCTGTCCACCTCACAATAGTTTCTATGGGTGTCAATGATAAAAAATGAAATACTCACGCATTATTTTGTCGCAAAAATACTGCTTTTCCGGACCATTTTCCTGTACCCACGTGTGAAAATCACGCACTTCTCTGCTGTCCTCCATCTTTGAATTGTGCACTCGGCCCGCTACAAATGGATGCGCGCGCATGCGATGAGCAGTGACCGACGTGGAGTGACCAATCAGAGGGCTTGAGGGCTTCGCGCACTCTTCCTGAGAAGTGCTGCAGTGATTGGGTTCAGAATCTAAGACGATTAACATCTTTATGTAAGAAAGGGGGCCAACGAAACAGTCCATCGACATGAGATTCCCCCCCCCCCGCCCCAGAACCTTGTTTACAGTTGACAGGGGATGTTCATTTTGTTTTTCTATATAAAAATATTTTCAAGAGAATGAGAAATTCTACAAGACTATCGAGGCAACTGAGGGATGGGGGGGGGGGGTGATTGTTACAGCTAACACTGTTTATTATTGGTGTTTTTCCACTGATTTCTTATCTTGAGTAATTAAGACCTAACAAAAAAAATTGATAAAGAGTGGGGAAAAACTTCACAAAGTCAGACTTTAGGGGATCATTGTGATGAAATTGATGCAAATTTAACAAGTAACTGATGACAATTAAAAAGAAGAAATAAACAGATGAAAGTATTTTTGTTTCCTCATTATAATTTATTCCACTATTACGCTGTAATACTGTACACCAATTGCAGTTGGTTTTTGTAACCACAAAACCCACCAATAAGCAAAATACAATTAAATGACATTTTTGACCAGTGTCTCCAAATTTTACCACATGGTTATCCATATAGCAAAGCATGAAAATAATAAAAGAGATTTAAATTATTACACATAATATAATTACTAAAAGCAAAAAAGAAAATTGGAACTTCCCAATTTCGTTTCAATCTCAGTGAGGGGGAATACCATGATTATAGAGAAGTTCACGAACTTCAACTTTGGAGAAATTTACTACAAAGAATACTTTGAAAAAAATAATGCCAGATGACTGACAATAATGCATAGTATCTCAACTAAACATGGCCCTTTTGACAGGGGCCAACTTTCTTAGAGCTGCTTAATCAGAGAATTATGCTAAACACCTTTCAGCGAAGCAAAAATAGCAGAATACCAGTTACAAAATGAACATTTGACATTGTACTTTGGCTGGTAACTTTATTCAGGTAAGCATAATTTTGTTGTGCTTAAGCAGCTCAATGAAATTGGGCCCTAGGCATATGGCATACTCTTTAAGTAAATGTTGGGTTATCGCTAGATATTTGCCAACTTATTAAAAATGCTTATTTAAATTATTTAAAGGCCGTAGACACTATTGGTAATTGTCAAAGAGTAGCCTTCACAGTTGCTTTATCTAAACATTATGCATAAAATAACAAACCTGTAAGAGTTTGAGCTTAATCGGTCATCAAACTTGCGAGATAATCATGAAAGAAAAAAACACCCCTATAACACGAAGTTGTGTGCGTTTAGATGGTTGGTTTCGAGACCTCAAGTTCTAAATCTGAGGTCTCGAAATCAAATTCGTGGAAAATTACTTCTTTCTCAAAAACTATGGCAGGGTGCCGTTTCTCACAATGTTTGATACCATCAACCTCTCCCTATTACTCGTTACCAAGTAAGGATTCATGCTAATAATTTTTTTGAGTAATTACCAATAGTGTCCACTGCCTTTAATGTGCCTCTTTAAGCATAAAGTTCACAGCCTGCTACACCACTGACAATGAATATGTAATATTCTTGGTTGGGTTTGGGTCCTTCTTCCTCTTCGAAATCACAATATTCTCAATTCCAAACCAACCGCGCACACTTAATAATTTGCTCGCGCTTTGTAATTAGCTCGCACTTTGCGGTTGGTTTAGGGTAGATCACTACAAAAATGTATTTGTTTAAGTACAGTTGTAATAAATATTTGTGTGTTTGTACAGAAGTAACACATAAAAAATATTTGAAGTCCGTCTACTGTACATTATTATACATGCATGTAAATATTTGTTAAAAATATATTTCATTTACAGATACAAAACTTCATCTTCATTCACCCCCCCACCCCCCCCCCCCCACAACAACATGAGTTAAATCATGACTATTATGCTTAAAGGCCCCTGTTTTCAAATTTTACTTCTTAATATTCTTCCCTTATAACTTAAAAAATATCACTAGCTGTTGCAAACTGCTCACCAACCAAAAGGACCTGTGGTATAAATGCACAAAATTTTTAATGGCCTTACGATTGGACCCGAGTCTTTCTTGGAGGGTTAAAGTCTTCTTAAGGCCCGGTCACACAGGCCTCAATAACGAGAACGAGACGAACGTTAAAAATGAAACTGGTTGAATAAGCGTGGGCGCATTCAGCGTGGAGCATATATCAAACAATAGAATGTGTCCTCTTTGCGTCGTTATCGTTTTCATTATCGCTGCCCGTGCCCTTCGAGAAAGACTCTGCTAGGGTTGAACTGCCAGGCTTTAGTTAAAACTATTTTTTTGCCCTTGATTTTTATAATATTCTAAAAAACTGTTGGTCCTTATTACCATAACATCTTCCCTCTGAGAGACAATTCGATTTTGGATTGAGAAAATGGGATGTACCTATCACTACCCTAGAGGTAAAGTTAAAACAAATAATAGAAATTGAATCATTCCTTTAAAAGAAATACTGTTTACCTAATTCACCATCCAACACTGCTGAGCAAGAAACAGTAAAAATTTTACCATCTCCGTGTTCAGAGTCAGCTGCAACTTATGTACACAGGTAATGCTGTTGGGAATATTGCAATATTTTAAAAAACTATAATCGTTTGCTTTTAGCAGTTTAATCGGCAAACTCAGAGGTGACAAAAATGCTGAAAATACCTTAATAATTGATCTTATTTTGCATCAGGGATAAAGAAAGAAGTTGGTTTTTAACGATTAAATGTTGCGGTAACTGTTGCTGACACATAGGATTCAAACTGCCTCATTTTGGCTAGCTTGGTGGTCTAGTGGTAAGACATCTGCTCTAGTAATGCAAAGGTCGGAGGTTCAAGTCCCATCCAAGTGATTTGCCAGTGGATTTTTTTCACAGAACTCCGGAAAGTACTGAGTATAAAGTGCCAACATTGATGTAAGCGGTAAAAACTATTATATAGACTCAAATTATATTCATTCAAGTTGCTGTGAATAGTCACTGGCTCCCAAAATATATCATAACAATAATATACTTTTGTCTATTTTGTCCCTGTCAATTATGGATAATGCTGACTAAGGGCCCAATTTCATAAAGCATGTAAGCAGAGAAACTTGCTAAGCACTGACAAGTCTTGCTTAGCTCAAAGTTTCATTATCGTGAGTGGTGCTTCTCTCATTTTGGGCTAGCAAAGAAATTTGCTAAGTTGCAATTTCTGCTACACAGCTCTATGAAATTGAGCTGAGAAAGTGAACTTTTTCCCACAGTTTTTACAAGAATTTAATCCTTAAATACAAATCAAGGCTTCATAAAAAATGCTCAAGGTGTTAGTAAAAATTGTTAATAATATTTAAGTATTTTTACAGAATTTACATTACAAAGTTGTAGGATTCTTAACAGAAATGCATCATCTCTCTGCAACTGAACAAAATAAATAATGGCTCTTTTAAATAATAACATTAAGTATGACTTGTTTTTCACTTGCCATAGTCAAGGTCCGAAGTGGAATACATTGTACCAGAAAACAGTTGAATACAAAATTTGAAATAAAATACTCTCAATGAGTAGTTTCTGAATATCTTTACGCTTTAAATACAGAAGCTTAGCATATTTTTACAGACGGGCAAGGAGGGACTGGACCAATACCATGAAATTCGCAAACAAAAAATCTGTTGGGCAAAATGAGGGAACATCTTCCTCTTTGAGGGGCTGATGTTGGCATGACACATACGCGTTTGTGCGTCTGCCTCATGCACGCAAACCAATCATGTCTGTATACATGAGTTCCCTTGACGAGAAGATCATCTAAACAAACAAGCAAACATTCCCCATCAGGCCTGTATGCTTCGCTTTTAATAGGGCAAGGGCACCAAGGCATTTTCTCATATGAGGAAATTGTAAATTTCTACTGGAGCATTTCAAGGGCACCAAGGCAATGACTAGGGGGCATGGAGGCAATTGCCTTGGTTGGCTTCGTGAAATATCGGTCCTGCCCCATCACCCTCAGACTAAATGATTTGTTGTCTTCATTCCGTCGCTCTTGGCGTTACTATTCTGATGCGTCTGTACATCTTCTCCCCCAGGGTCGTCATCTTCTTTAACGTCTTCCTCAAGACCCTTAATGACGAGGTAACGACGCACCACTTTATCCCAGTCCAGTACCTCCTCGATCCGGATTGGACCGTTCCCGTTTCCTGCACGGAGAAAGCCACCTAATGGAGAGAAGAAAAAAATCATACCTGTCACCGACGCCCAATTTCGTCAAGCTATTTAGTAGAAAATACTGCTTGAAAAATGTCCTAATAAGCAATACTTTTCTCTGCTTAGCAAGTTTTTGTGCAGGCTTAATGAAATTAGGCCCTGAGCAGAAAGAAGGCCATTTCATGTTAGTACTTTTACTCAAGTTTAGTGGCATATTGTGGCTGATTGTTCTAGCATACTGGACTTAAAGTTCTTGTGGCTGATTTATCCGACAGGCCTGCAGTTACACAGAGACCATGGAGGCCATGACCTCTGTTACCCTGGTCTTGGCCTTGGTGCCCCTTTGAAAATTCCCACAGACTTTTCCAATGGAAGTGCCCTTTGCAAAATGAAAATGGCCATGCCCTCTCAAAGATGAAGTTCCAGGCGTCATCAGAGTGTGGCTTTGAATCCTGATCATGACAATACTGTCTTTCAGAAAGACACTTAACCATAAATTGCTTCTCTTCACCAAGGTATCGATCGATCTTTTTAGTGTAACTGGACATTTTGCTGTTGGAGGAAAAAAAAGGACACTCTCTGAGGCCATGTCCGAATTAGCAGCAACAGCTAGAGCTGCGGCTAGAAGTCCGTGTCATCATGTGTTGAAGTAGAGGACGTCCTTAGCAACACACTTAGCAAGTCATAGCCGTAGCTGTAGGCATCAATTCAAATACTGCCTTAGTGACTTTTGACTTACCATCCGGTGCCACTTGTGTGTTTCTTCTGACGACATTCCTGAGCCAGTTACCCTGGCCGAAAGGGTCGATGGAGCGAGCATCTGATGCAGCATCCTCCTCATTGTCATTGATGTAATCTCGAGCCTGAGCGCTACAAACTTTACCTGCACATTAGAAAACAAAAACATAAACAAATGGAGTTCAACTCGATGATGGTTAATAGGAAATTTAGGGGTCATAATTACCACTAGCCCACTAGCCCGGAACTACCAGATTAACAGCTGGGCTACTCATTTATCTAGTTTGATAGCCCGGCGGGCTAGTGGAAAATGAAATACTTTCGGTGACCAATTTGTGCCGTGACTCAAGACGTATAATGTGATTTTCAGGCTACCAAAATCTCATCAGAGCAAGATACGTCACTTTAATTGTTTCTCTTCACCCAGGGGTATAAATGGGTACCTGCCAAGGTAGAGGTTGGTATTGTGTTTGAAAAAGCCTTTGTAGCGCTACGGCAGCCTGGGGCTGTATACTCCCCAGGGAGATGAGAAAGATAGGTGAGAACTACCAGGGCACCAAAGTAAAGCGCATTGATCCATTAGTGTGTAATGCGTTATACAAGAACTCCGCAGTAGTAGAATTAAGCAAGACAGTTTCTCTTAGAACAAACTCTACCTGGCAAGTAAATAAGAACTAGTTTGTTAGATTTCCCACAGGGGTAATGAATATTAACTTTTATTTTAATTATTATTATTTATTATAATCACCTTTGTGTTTATACGCCGCCTTGCAGTAAGTGGCGAGCTTGGTGAAGATATTGAGTGGCGCAGGTGTTGCTGACGACTTATTCATTTTACGGATCAGCTTGGCTCGGCCGAACTTCCACTCCACGTCGGACTGAGCCTGGATACGCTGGTACGTGTCACTCATCATAGCGATCAGTAAATTGATCAGAACAATCAACGTGACGATGAGGTACGTGCCAAACACAATCTTGATCAGAATTGTGGTGAAGGCTGGATTGCGATTGGTGCCCGGTAGGTCGTTCGGTTCCACGAGTCCAAAGAGCGAGAAGAAGAGAATATTGAATGTGTCGACCGGGGTCTGAATCGTCGTGTCGTTCACGTTGGCGTCTGGGTCGATTTTATACACTGGCTGGTAAACGGCGGAGAGATGCAACATGAAACCGACCAGGAATATAAGCAGGATGACCATGAATCTCATCAAATCCTTCATGAGGTCTCGGATGATGATAGCCCACGGTCCGAAAAGGTGGTGGAAGGAAAGAAACTCCAGTAGAGCGGCGAACGAGAAAAGCAGACACCAGGCAAAGAGCTGGTTCCGAGCATAGATCAGGTTTAACCGTGTGGTGCCGGTGAACGGTATGGCGATAATATGTATCACGCAGGCCACCGCGGAGAATGCGAGTATGATCACACGTATCCACCCAAGACCCTGTCTGTCCCCGGGGTTCGTGATCTCCGAGATTAACATTCCTGTCAACCATGCAAGTAGCAGCCACTCATACCAACTGGGAACCAGCGACTCCGACAGGATGAAAGCTTCGATGAATGGCGTTACAACCGTCGTAAGACACAGCAGTGCGATCAGGTAAATATGCGACACGAGGTAACCCATGAATTTGATGATGGGTAGTTTGTTGAAGCGACACTTGAGCGGCAAGGAGAAGAAGACCCAGATCGGGGGGAGGATGATGAACACCAGGAAGAGGAGAAAGATCTTCCAGGAGGCCCACGTCAGACTCCCCATCCAGAGATCCGAGAGGTAGCGCTGCACTGACGGATGCGCCACAACTTCCTTCTCCTCGCACTCGATTAGAATGTCCAAGAACGCAATCCCCCGGCTGTCCACCGATCTCAGAAGGTGACCGGCCGAACTTGTGCTCGCCGACACCGACAGCAGATCCACCGCCATGCATTCGCAAAAGGTACCTGCCTCGGTCAGGTCCCGCGCTCTCTCTTTCTCTCGCGTCGACTGCACACGAAAGTTCTTGGAGAGTTTTGCAGCTGTGTCGATAGGGGCGGGGGAGCGAAGAATAAATTCCTGGATGGACTCATTGTTGTTGTAGCGACCACAGACCATCAAGTCAAAGACAAACTACAGAAAAAAAAGAAAACCAGACGTCAGATATCTGTGGTAAATGTAATGATCACAACCGTGGAAACTCTTTAAGTGTAAACAATTTCCAGAAGATGAATTTTAATTTTTGCTTCTTTTGTCTTACTTGTCTTAAGTATAGACCCTGTGAGTATTTACAAGATGTTGCGGTTGCATTCAGCAGCCTTCTCTTGGCAATAACTGGGTTCTTTTACCTGCATTACCTTAACTGCAGGAGTTAGAGTTTTTGAGTAAGAAATGTAAAAGCAAAATCCTATTATTAATGAAAAAGGTAGTTAATGGCCTGACGTTGCAACCCTAGCAGGGTCTTTCTTGAAGACTAAATGACAACACAACACACATGAACAGGTAAATTGTAACAGCTTTGTTGGAAGTAGGTGTGGCTTACACAAGACTTAAACTTCGCTCTTGATTTTTCTCAGGTAGGGGGCACGCTATGAGTCAATTTGTAATGGAACTTTGCAAAGGGTCTGACAGCAAAAGCACAGGGCACCACGGTAATTGCTGTGAGTGCTGTGGGTTATTTCAAGGCCAGCTCACAGTAGCATTAATGACACACTTATGAAAAGAAAAAGGACAGGGGAAAAAAGAGAATCGGTTAAGAAGTGGAAGTATATACGAATGAGCTGTTACCTTTCTGTCTTCCATGAGGTGCTGCGTGTTATGATCTTTCTTCATCAGAAAGCTGAGTACAGCAAGATGATTGGCCATGGCTGCGTAACAGATCGCTACGCGACCATCCTGATTGGATAAGAAAACAAAATGTGACTCAAGATGTATTTCATTCATCGGGTTGGCTCAGTGGGTTCTTTATAACAGTGCTCTATAGCGAGGGGTGAGGGCATTTCTGCTAAGCAACGTACCTTTGTTTCAAACTTTGGTGATGCTCCGCTTTCTATTAATAGCGTGACCACGTTGAGGAAGCCAGCCTTGGAGGCGAAATGAAGCGGAGTCCATCCATTCTGTAAGTAAAGGAAGAAACAAAATAAATGAGACTCGAGACCAGGGCCAAATTTCATAAAGCATGTAAGCATAAAAACTTTCTAAGCACGGACAAATCTAGCTCAACAGAAGCTGGCCAACAGCCAAAATTCCATAATGTTTTCTGCTGAACAGCTCTATGAAATTGGGCCCAGAGCCCAATTTCATAGAGCTGCTTAATAATTTTATGCTAAGCAACATTGAGCAGGACTACCAGTCAGAGATTATACATGTGACATGCTATTTTGGCTGGTAACCTTTGAAAAGATTTTTCTGCTAAGCAACACTGAGCAGGAAAAACAGTCACAGATTAAACACGTGACAAGAATATCCTTATGGCTTATTCATCTGGAGGTCGCATGAGCTCCAAATCCTGCTCTAGTGAATTTTTCTTTGTCGAACCAAAAATTTGTAATTTACTACGAATAACCTTTCTGATTCTTACCTTATCGAAGGAGTTAATATCCGACCCCTGACCTAGTAACAGAGACACCATATCATAGTGGCCGTTCGCTGCGGCCAGATGGAGGCCAGTGCGCCCTCGCTTGTCCTTGACGTGCAACTGTGTGGTTGACTTGCTGAGGAGAAGACCAACGACCGCCGTGTGTCCACTTTGCGACGCTAGATGCAGTGGGATAGTTCCCTGAGCAAAATCAAGGAGATAAGATTGTTACAACGAAGCACCCCCTCTGTTGACAATAAAAAATCACACAAATTTATGAAACCCCTGTTCATCTGGCCCTATGCATTCCTCAAACCATCTCAACTTCTTAGGAATATGCAGCACCGCCAATATGGGCGCAAAGGTTGCTAACGATTCACACCAACAATCTCTACCCTAGAAGGTACCCATTTACTCCTGGGTGAAGAGAAGCGATTATGGTCAAGTGTCTTGCCCAATGACAACATAGTTATGACCAGGATTCCCTACCCACAATCTCAAACCTAGCAGGTAACCCATTTACTTATGGGTGAAGAAAAGCAAGGTATGGTTGAGTGTCTTGCCCAAGGACTAGACAGGGATTCTAACAACTCCAATTAAATAGACCCCTTGTGACGTCACACGCTAAAAAAGGGCCCTCACTGGGGTCAAAAAGCACCCACACTGGGGTCAAAAAGCACCCACGCTGGGGTCAAAAAGCAAAAAGAATCGGCCAACATTTTTCATGTTTATGTTTATTTACTATTTGAGGGGAAGGGGGGGGGGGGCTGTGGGTAATGCATTATATGTCTTTGATTCCAGAGTGTTTACATACCAGTTCCTGTGTCGGCATGTCTGGTTGAACACCAGGGAAGTTGAGCAATAACCGTACCAGACCCTCATGGCCAGACTGTGAGGCCAGATGCAAAGGTGTCAAGCCATACTGTAAGAAAAACAACAAAAGAAAATAACCAGCACTGGAATAACACAGAGGCGGTGAAGGCAATGGCCTCTGTTGCCCTTGTCTTGACTTTCGTGCCCCTTCAAACATTTCCCATAGACTTAGGTTTTTCCAAATCAAGGCGACTTTTGCAAAATGAAATAACCCTGCCCTCTCAAATATTAAACTCTATGCCTGTTTTACGGAAATTAATTCAATTTTAACTAAAACAAGGCAAATGAGAAAAATCAGAAAGGGTTTGGAAGAAATGTGCATGCACTTACTACCTAAAAGTATTCTAAAATTAAAATAATGAGCTGTCCTCAGTGATTTGTTCTTTTTGCAGCTACAGTTAAAATTAGGTATCCAACTCTACATAGAAAGATCAGTTACACCATCCTTGTTTTTATAAATGCTAAGAATTATCGTAATAAAAAAACAATGTGTGTGGTTCGAACTGCCTCTAGCTGCCGGGCAACCTCGGCAGTCTAGTTGGTAAGACACTGCTCTAGAATTGCAAGAGTTGTGGGTTCGAATCCTACCCGAGTAACATGCCTGTGATATTTTTTCACAGGACTCGGGAAAGTACTGAGTATACAGTGCTAACACACATCAGTGTATGGGTAAAAAAAACAAAATTAATATTCTTTATCCCCGATGCAAATTTAACAGCTATTAATGTGTGTGGTGTCTGGGTCAAAGGTAGCATCCTTCAAGCGACCATATCGTGGCTGCTGACATCAGCCTAGGAGAAAAAATTGCAAACACAACTAAAGACAACCCCCTAAAAGTCATTCACGAAAAGATTCAGTATTCAAATCCTACTTACATCATGTACTGAGATCTCTTTCAGGTCCCCTGGCATTGAGGCCGGGGGCTCACTCCGTACCGTAGCAGGCACCTTGGTCAGCATCTCACGGACAAAGTCACTCTGACCGTAGTGAGCGGCGATGTGGAGGGCAGTCAGACCTGTCTTGACGCTGGGCGCCTTCCAGGATACTTTACCCTTGAGGGCGTCCAGGACTGGCACATGACCGTTCTTAGCGGCGAGGTGGATTGCCGTCATCCCATCCTGGCAAATCAAAATCAGAGCGTGATTAAATCTAAACAGTCCTGGGGTGGATTTCACAAAGATTTAAGACTAGTCTTATCTCGAGTTACTCGTCCTAACTAATAGGACGAGACTAGTCTTAGCTCTTTGTGAAATCGACCAAAGAAAGTCAAACATTCTCATTCTAGTGGAACCATTTCATTTGGGAAACTTGTGTCTATGAGTTGGATGTGCAAACTTACAGCATTTTCTTCTGTTGCTGATGCTCCGTTATTGATAAGAACGGACACAACTTCCTGGTGGCCTCCTCCAGCAGCTAAATGCAAAGCAGTGGAGTCATTTGTCTGCAGAATAAAGAAATCACTAACACCATTTAGTAACTTACATACAACATAATTGTATCAAGAACACAGCGTTTTAACTTAACACCCAAACTGTTGGTCTCTAATTATGCCGGATCTCATCCAAAGCATTATCAGTTTATTTGTTTACAGTCCAACAGAATCAGACAAAAACAACTTGGGATTTTGATTGATTGGGTATGGTTAGGATTTTGATGGGTTGTGTATGGTTGTGTACGGTAAGGATTAGTGTCCGATAGTCCTACCTTATTTTTTGCAGTACAGACGCCGATCTTATTGAATCTTAGCAGCTCCTTGATGACAGCAACACTACCCTTAGATGCAGCGATGTGACCACACGTAGATCCATCCTAACAAAAACAAACACAAAAAGTAAACGACATAGTAAAGTGAAGTTTGTCCCGAGCCAATATTGCTCATCAGGCTGGTGTTTATAGACCCCTTTCAATACGCGCTGCATACTCACAAGTGCCTATCCTGGGTGCAATTTTGGGAGTCAAAATCGTATACAAACATGCACAAAAGAGAGTTGACACCCAAAATTATGCGAAACGTTCGGAGGCACGTTCTGTATTGTGTAAGAAATCTACAGGTATGCTGAGGTCACGCGCACGTTTTTATGCACAGAGAACAGCTATTGTCCAATGATCTGCCTCCTTTTTGAGAGTGTGACTTCATATGCAATGGGGATATATCCAGTTTCCTTGGCATTACACGACTGGACAGGATGCCAGTTTATAACTGGTTACTCTCCAGCTCTCGCCAGTACCCACTGTACTCCTGTATGGAGATTGTGACAAAGTGCCTCGCTCAAGGACACAAGTGTTGCATCTGATCAGGCCAAAAATTGAAACAACATTCTGTAAATTATAGAACTTGAGTCTAATAAAAGGGCCATATTTTGCTTGTTTGAGCATACACGTCTTTCAAAAAAGTATGAAGGCAAACAAATCTTTTTAAAAAATAATTTAAAAATGAAAAAAAAAAGAAAAAAAAAATCAGGGGGAAAACACTGACACATGTCTATGTTCTCCCTGTGTGATAGAGACTTACCGAGTTGGCCATTGTGACGAGTTCTGGTTTGTGCTTCAGGAACAGCTTGACAATGTCTGCATGATCATTCTTGGCTGCCAGATGTAACGGAGTCTGTCCATGCTACACAAATACACAAAATGCAAAAATCAATTAGAACATGAATTCAGTTATAATACTACGAAAGAGTTCAGCTGTGCTGAATTCCTGCGAAACATTTACAGCGAAAACAGAGCTGTGTCTTCAAGTTTGCTTGAACTCACAAAGCATTCGCATGAAGTATGAACCCGCCTTTACTCAACACGCAAACTGCTGTGCTGTTTCCCAAACCTCAGGTTAGGCTTTTGGATCAAGCTTGTGCTCCGTCATCAACTTTGGAGCAGTGTACATTTTGTATGGTGTTTCCAAAATCAAATAAAGTTCAGAACCTGCGCCAAGGTTTGGAAAAAAAACTAGACTCCGATTTGTGTGGTATGCCTTATCTTACTAGGATCCTTCCCCATTCTTACAAAAACCGAACACCATACAGTAGCCCGACATCCAGACTGTCGGACTCTGGTTATGGTGGAATGCCGATTCCATGTAAAGCACCAGTCTTCAATCCAACAGAATCAAACAAACCCAACGTTGGAGTTTGATCAATCTTGAGGAGGGCGGGTTAGGCCAAAGAATTATGTAATACCTTTGCCCAGGGATATTATAAGCGCATTCCAGAAGAAATTGAAAGCGCATTCCAGAAGAAATTGAAGGAGTAAAGCAGTACGTTAAGAAGTTTTTTCTGAAGTGAACGCAAAACAGCTGAATGATTATCCGAGGTGCTTTAATCAGCCCAGGGCAATACACAGTCAAGTTGATTTAATCGGCAGACAAGAAATCTTAGACAAGAAAGGGTGTTTTAAGCTTTGAATAAATATTATTTTTGACAATACTTGCTTTAGAAAAGAAAGGAAAGTATGTTTTATTGCAATTTAAATACATTCTTCCCAGTCTACGGTCTTCTCAGAATTATAAGTTCCTGTTGTCTTTGATCAATAAAATAGGTGATTTTCTGTAAAATTACCCTTGACGTGTGCCAGCATTGGTGCCGTAAGTGGCGATAACTCTATGCGTGCAGCAAATGCGCATGCGTGTGGTGCAATGACATACTAACAGAATATATAGCTTCAATGTAGGGTAGGAACAGAATACATGCAGGCATTCCATGGGAAAGAGCGAAAGTAGTTCCATAGGAGAAATACAATTAATCATAGTTGCGATTGATTACTTACTGCAGGGGGGGAGGCTGTGTTACAATTTCAATAGGGACAATGTTACTGTGCAAATATGCCTCACATTGTTGCTCTGACCAAATACATACTAAGACAGTGAAAGTCTTTTCTTACCAAGGCTTCCAGTACGTTTATTAATTCTTGTCGTGAAGTCAAGGACTCTCTGAAAAGCGAACTGTTAGAACGAGGCCCAATTTCATAGAGCTGCTAAGCACAACAAAATTTGCTTAGCATGAAATTTTTGCCTTGATAAAAACACGATTACCAACCAAATTTCAACGTGATTTTCAGGCTAAGCAAACAACAGGTGAATACCAGTAACAAGCAATATCAAACAAAATCATGGAAATTTGGTTGGTGATCCTGTTTTTACCAAGGAAGAAATTCATGCTAGGCAAATTTGTGTGCTTAGCAGCTCTATGAAATTGGGCCCTGATCTTTTCAAAGCCAACAATCCTCTCAAAAGAAATTTAAAAATGGATTTACCCAAAATGGGTTCCTCACCTTCCGCCTCTGGAACCCCCGGTTCGAATTCCACCGGGGGAACTATATGGATTGGGTTTCAGTCCTTTACTGACTACATGGGTTTTAACTGGTCAGAATAATTCCCTTGGGGTTTTCCTCCCACATCTAAAACTTCAAATTCCTTCTATATTTTCTCTCTGCTGGGTTCTTAGTGGCTAGTATAGTAATCAAGTTCGCTTTTCAGAGAGTACTTGGCGTCACAAAATTTACCCTCCATTGTGGTTTATTATTTAAATTTGAATTCCTCAGACTACAGACAGTAGCTAATACGCATGTTTCAGGACAAGCTTTTGAGTAGATGCCAAACAACTTATATGTGTATTGAAAAATGGTACCAGGGTTTACTCATCTGGAGATTGCTGTACAAAAACATGCCTGAACCACGTGACATAGCAACTATCTCTATAGTCTGAGGAAGTTAAATTTAAGCACTAACTTGCGACTAAGCAAGTCATTGTATTCAAATATAACTCTCACAATGGTTTATTATTTGGCTTACCACATACTGTACATGTTCATATTACATTAACATGCGTTCCATACTCTTTATATCAAGGCAGGTTTGAAGTGAAACAGACAAAGAAAGTTAAGATTTGACTTCAGAGGGATGACAGTAGAAAGAGGTTATAAGACACGATGCAATTAACGACTAAAGAGATACATAAAGAGAGGAAAATGAAGGGCAGAATGAAATTATTACTTGACAGTGAAATATATTTCTGCAAAGACAAACAAAGGGTTAAGACAATATGCAAATAACAAGGAACACAAAGAGAAACAATCAAGAAGGGAAGAAAGAGTGGCATGAAAACAATATTAAGTTGACAATGAAATACTATACATTTACAGGGAGAGACAAAATTTAAGTAACACCAAAAGAAAAGCTATAATACTAAGTGGAGAGACAATAACTACAAACATGACAAAGGAAGGTATGATGCATCTTTACAGAGGAAACAAAGGGAAGTAATCGACAACAAAAATAAAGTGAAAACTGTCCAGAAAGACAGGATCATTGAGAAAAGAACAATACAAAGAGAACAAAGCAGAAAACAATAACAAGTAGAAAATAATAGAAACAAAAATGTACAAAAAGCAGAACACAATGAAAAGGAGAAAATAACAGTAAAAGAGGAACAATTAAAAAGAACAAAAAGCAGAAAACAATGAAAAATAGCAACAAAAAAGTAGAGGATAACAGAGAACAAATGGCAGAACAAAGGGCAGAACAAAGGTTGACAACAAAGGAAAACAACTGACTCATAGCTCCTATGGTTGTACTCACACTATCAACCAATTTGGCCTAGACGTAGACGATGATGAAATGTAGATGAGGGATCAGCAATTGTTTAGGATGGACGGTTAGTTTACAATTAAGTTACAGAATAAATCATTAAACAAATGTGATGGATAGCACAACGATATTCAATGAATCATACACAGGGGTGGGATGAGATGAATGTAAACATTTTTTTGAATTATCACTTCTGGGTTCCTTCTTATTTTAGAACCTGCAAAAAATAGTTAGTGGCCTGACGTTTCGACCCTAGCAGAGTCTTTCTCGATGTCTAAAATCTTATTTTAGAACCTGTAACTATAACTGGCCCTTGAACCAGCGTATATTGTGTTAATGCTTGTATGCTTCTATCAATACTTGCAAATAACTGGCCCCTGAACCTGCGTATATTGAGAAAAACATTAAACGTATGCATTGTAACAATTTTCAACTTATTATGTGCAAAATTATTTTTTTAAGTTAAGCTGGACCCAATAGGAGCCATATTTCCAGTCCAAGTCGGTTAACTGAGTGCAAATTTTGTTTAGCTATACAAAATAGCTATACAAGATACTACAAAACTGGAAGCAATATGGATGTTTAAGTCGTCAGCCTGTTTTCACCTTCAAGCCTCAATTTCATCTCATTGACCTGTCTGGTTGGGGAAAACAAAATGGTAGTATCTTAAAGAAGAAATGTTTACCATGTCCGTGGCGTTGGAGTCCGCCTTCAGTTGCAGCATGGTCTCACAGACTTCGAGTTGGCCATTTTGAGCTGCTTGGTGTAGAGGCGTCTTCTTAGCCTGTGGAAGGAAGAAAAAGAAAGTTGACGCTATCGTAAAATCTTACAACCAACAATATTTGGTGTGAGGCGGGTGATGTGATGTTTAAGCAGGTTCTCAGCTTTCAATTGACGGATTGTGATCATCATCATCACTCCGTGTCATCTCGCAATTGCTACATTAACACGGAAGGTCGTTGGTTCAACTCCCGCTCCAGTCAATTTTTCTTTGTTCAAACCCAAACTATTATTACTGTTAAAAGATTGTCTCATATAAGATTGGTGTGCCCAAACTCTGGAACAAACTTCAGAAGCTTATCAGGGACACAACATATTTCAAAACATTCAAGACACTTCTGAAAGCCACCTTTTTAAAGGAGGCCTACCATCAATGACTATTTCTTTTCGCGTGACGGCGTAGCGCCTTTGAGAAAATCTTTGATTTAAGCGCTTTATAAATTTTGAGTGATTGTTTGATTGCATGGCCTAATGGTAAGCACTTGCTGTTTGGACTTGTAGTGGCCGATCCCACAAAGTCAGACAGCTTCCTGACTAGGACTTTGGAGGATTTTAGGGGCTGTTAAGGTTTGACTGCACTCACCAGTGACAAGGCATCGATGGTTGCACTGTGTGTGGAGACAAGTAGTTTAATGAGATCATTGTGACCATTCTGGGCCGCTAGGTGAAGGGGTGTGATGCCCAACTTTGACTTGGCGTTAACAAATGCCTTATGCCACAGCAGGATATCTGCAACTTCTTTGTGACCGTTCTCCGAGGCAAGATGAAGGGCTGCTTTGCCATGCTGTCAAATGCAAAAAAGGGAAGATTTTTATTATTTTTAAACTATAACATGATTCCTTTTTTAAGTTATAAACAACAAGGGGTAGCTGACTGGATGAAAATAATTAATACAGTCAGCTACCCTTGCTGTTTATTACTTGATATTTGAAGTACAAAACTGCATCCCCTTAAATTATAAAGTTAAAATTTCTCGTCCCTGGATAGAGTTGAATAAAAAATTGAATACTTTTGGAGGAAAATGACATAAAACTGCAGGGTGTTTTAGTTTTCTTTAATTAAAAAAAAAGGACAGTCAAACACGAGAGTGCAGTGAGGTTTGCAGTAGCACCAAGTGTACAAATCTCTTTTGAAGTATTAATTCTGAAAAGAACCACTGATTGAGAACTCCAGAACCACTGATTCTTTTCGAAACCAACACTACTCAAAAAAGATTCACACATGGTGCTACCGTTTAAGACAGTGGCAATATTGGTAAGTACTCAAAATAGTTATTATCATACAACCTTACTTGGTAACTAGTAATGGGGAGCTTTTGATAGTGTAAAACATTGTGAGAAACGGCTCCCTCTGAAGTAACGTAGTTTTCAAGAAGGTAGTAATTTTCCTTGAATTTGATTTCGAGACCTCATAATTAGATTTTGAGGTCTCGAAAGCAAGCACCTGAAAGCACACAACTTTGTGTTACAAGGGTGTTTTTTCTTCCATTACTCTCTTGCAACTTCGACGACCAATATTGAGCTCAAATTTTCACAGGTTTGATATTTTATGCATATGTTGAGATACACCAAGTGAGAAGACTGGTCTTTGACAATTACCAATAGTGTCCAGCCGTCGATTTCACAAACTCTTCCTAACTTAAGACTAATCTTAGGACTTAGGACGAGTCCCAACTCTGCACTGTAGCATGCAGACCTTAAGATTAATCCTAACTCGAGATAAGACGAGTCCTAACTTTTTGTGGAATCGCCGTCAGTGTCTTTAACCTCACCTGATTATACTCCAACCATGCAAAGTTTCAAAACCATCAAACAGAGGGGAGGATAAATTACAATAAGCGAGGACACTTACTTCATCAAATACATCAACTCTTGCGTTGCTCTGTAGTAACAGTTTGACGATTTTAACATGGCCTTCTTCGCTAGCAACCAACAGTGGAGACCAACCGTTCTATCAGAGAAATAAATAATAATAAATATAAATAAAAGTGGCTTCTTACATAGCGCTCAAATCCGTCAGACGGTGACACTGATGGCGCTCGTACATCAATACCCCTGGTCACTGGGCCTTTTATTACATTCCTTAAAGCCATTGGACACTTTCTGAACAGAACAAAAAATAAAAGTTCACAGATTTACAAATAACTTACAGGGTTTACAGAAGGTACATGTATTGGTGAAAGACTTCCCTTGAAATATTATGCCATGAAATGCTTTACTTTTTGAGAAAACATAAAAACAATTATCGATTCTCGAATACCAAGAATTACGGATTTATTTTAAACACATGTCAAGACACGGCGAAACGTGCGAAAACAAGGGTGGGTTTTCCCGTTATTTTCTCCCGACTCCGATGACCGATTATGCCTAAGTTTTCACAGGTTTGTTATTTTATATATAAGTTGTGATACATGAAGTGTGGGCCTTTGGACAATACTGTTTACCGATGCTGTGCAATTGCTTTAAACCATCTCAGCTCCCTGGGGAGTACACAGCCTGTGCTGCCAAATATGTAGCGCACCGAGCTAAATCAATACAAACACAATCTCTGACCTCACATGTACCAATTTACCCTGGCTAAAGAGAAGTAGTTTGATTTAAGTGTCTTGCTCAAGGACACAAGTGTCATGACTGGGATTCGAACCTACACTCTGATGACTCAACCTTTAGAACCTGAGTTTGATGCGCTGAACCCCTCAGCCAAGACACACCATAACACCAGTTATCTACAGCCAACATGGGGAAAACCCTAGTGCATTACAAATAAGTCTTTAAAAAAAATAATAAAAAAGTTTGACAAAAGCAAAATGTTCTGCTTAACAGCTTTATGAAATTGGTTATGAAATTGATTTAAAAAAATTATTTTACAATTTTTTATTATCCTCTGGTTTATGAAATTGATTAAAAGATGTTTTAATCACTAGACAATGCTAGACCACTAAACGAGACCGGTGTCAACAATCTAGTTTGAATCCTGCAATGAGCAGCCAGGACAACAGATTATTGTAAACAACCGTTTACCTTGCTCTGTCTGTTGACAGCTAGCTGTGTTCGGTTAGGGCCGAGGTGGTTGATCATCTTGATCATGATGTCATTATTGCCGGCCCGGGCGCAGTAGTGGAGAGATGATTCTTGAGTCTGCAATCGAAATAACAATAATTATAAGATGTTAAATTTGCATCGAGGATAAAGAATATTCATTTTGTGTTTTACCTATACGAACTGCCTCTAGCTGCCGGACAATCTTGTTGGCCTAGTTGGTATGACACTGGGTTTGAATCCCACCTGGGTATATGCCGGTGATTTTGTTCACAGAATTCAGGAAAGCAATAATACTCAATGCTGTATAAGGGTGAAACAAAAATTAACAATAACTAAATTCTCCTTGTGATAACTAGAGCAAGCTAGTTGAAGCAATTAGACCAATTCTAGAACTGACTCCGCGGTAATGCAGTTAATTACGATCCTATAAGCTAAAGTAGTAGTCTCAGCCAATTTTCTACAACTTCCACCCAGGTAGTAGTTACAAAGCAGGACAGTTCTTTTCAGAACTGAGAAGTCTCCCGAACATCCGATAAATCTACTCTGCGGTAGTAGAATAAAGCAAGACAGTTCTCAATATATATTGATACCTCACCATGCAATGCCTCAAATCCTATAAACTAAATTCTCTTTTTCGAGAGTCAGTGGCTTCACAACCAGAATTACAGGGTTAAAGGCAGTGGACACTATTGGTAATTACTCAAAATAATTATCAGCATAAAACCGCGATTGGTAATGAGTAATGGGGAGCTGTTGATAGTAAAAAACATTGTGAGAAACGGCTCTCTCTGAACTGACATAGTTTTCAAGAAAGAAGTAATTTTCCACTCATTTGATTTCGAGACCTCAAGTTTAGAATTTGAGGTCTCAAAATCGAAAGCACACAACTTCGTGTGACAAGGGTGTTTTTTTCTTTTATTATTATCTCACAACTTTGATGACCGATTGAGCTCAAATTTTTACAGGTTAGTTACACCAAGTGAGAAGACTGGTCTTTGACAATTACCAATAGTGTCCACTGTCTTTAAGGAGGGGGTGTACATACCAGCTTGGTGACTAGGTTAATGTCTGCATCATACTGTAGCAATAAGTCCATGATATCGGTATCTTCAGTAGGGTAGTGAATCATCTCTTTGGTAATCTCAGCAGCGTAGTGAAGTGGTGTCTCGCCCTCCTAAACAATACACAAGATGGAATAATAACAGACCGTGCCAGTCATTTCCTCATCACTACTTTTAAAGCAATTCATGGAACATGCCCCAGCTACCTGTCTGGGCCCAATTTCATGGCTCTGCTTACCGTAAGCACAGATTCGGCGCTTATGGAAGCAGGAAATTCTGTGCTTCATCAAGCGTATTACACGGGTTAGAAGCGAATTTGGGCTTCTGCGCATGTGTACTCCACATTACTAGGTATTCTACGCTTACAAGGCTAGTGCAGAATTTCCGCGCTTTCACGTAAGCAGGGAATCGTGTTCTTAAGCGCAGAATTGGGCGGTAAGCAGAGCCACGAAATTGGGCCCCGATCTCATCATCCCATATGTACCAGCCCGTCCACTCCGTTCTTCATCACAACATCTCCTCACCATACCATCCTTACGTACTAAATCTTTCGATTCAAGGACTTTCTCTAGTGCCGCCCCCCAACTTTGGAACTCTCATCCCGGCTACATCCGCTCTACACAGAGCATGGAACAGTTCAAAACTCAGCTTAAATCCCATTTGTTTTCTATTGCTTATTGTTCAGTTTAATCCTTTTGTTTGCCTCTTCTTAGTGTATTTAGTGTTAGGTTGTTGCCGTACGCCTTTTGTTTTTGTAAAGTGCATTGGTATTTCTTTCACTTATGAAATGCGCTATATAAGAATTAGCTGTTTTTCTTATTATTTTATTTAACAGCAAATAAGTGTCAATTAGCCTTTAAGAAAGACTCTGCTATGGTCAAAACATCAGGCTGTTAACTATGTTTTGCACTTATTACTAAAGGTCCCAAAGGTCCCCTAAGTCTTACCTCGAGTTAGGACCAGTTACTTGTCCTAACTTAGGACTATCCATGCAATTTGTATGTCTCCTAGGACTAGTCCTAAGTTAGGACTCGTCCTAACTCTTTGTGAAATCGACCCCTGGTTACTTACCGAGCTCTGTTCATTGACAGCCATGACAGCATCCAATCTGGACATCTCATTGTGTAGAAACTGAAGGATCTCTTTGACTATCGGGAAGTGAGCGTGGCGGACTGCAATGTGGAGAGGATTTTCTGCTGACTATACAAAGAAATAAAAAATAGACACGTTTGTTAACGACAGGTACTTTTTGTAACACAAAACACAATGTCCACAGATTTACACTAAACTTACACCGTTTGAAGATAATGATAGTAGAAAGCGCACCTTAAAATATAAGTTGCTGAGGTGCTGTAGTTTTTGAAAAATGACTAAAACAATGTCATGAAAATACGTTTTTACATGCTAAAATAGTTTTCGTCTCATGATCACTGAGACAAACATTATTTTCATTACCTTGTTTTACTCATTTCTCAAAAAGTACAGCACCTCAGCAAGTAATATTCTCAGAGAAGCTTTCTAATATCATTATCTTCAAACTGTGTAAGTTTAATGTAAATCTGTGGAGATTCTGTATTTTATCCTACAAAAAGTATATAGGCCCTTTAACAGAGGTGCCCAATGGAATGTGCGACGATCACTCTTTTTCGTACACAAAGTGTACATGGGTACACAAAGTGTACATGGTCTTAAGGATTGGTAATGGGAGACTTTCTGGGACGATAGAGGGCAGCAGACTTACCGGGTAAATCCATTGTTCTCAGAATTATGTGCATGTTCAGAACTACGTAAACAATGGAAATTTACCCGGTATGTCTGCTGCCACCTAGCGTTGGAAAGTCTCCTATTAAAAACCACAAGATGATAATTTTCAATGCAAAAGTACACTGATTATAAAATTCAATATAAACCACAAGGGAAACTGACTGGGTAAATTTTTAAATGATTTTTGGGGGTTGAACAAAGAAAAATTGACTAGAGTGGGACACGAACCAACGACCTCCAGATTTACGTGCCGGCACTCTATCAACTGAGCTATATCTAGCCCTATGTTGGCAGTCACCCTATTTTGTCAATATCTTTGTTCGAGGTGCTGTTCAGAAGCCATAAAATTCATAACAACTCAACAAGGCAAGAGTGTATATCTGAGTAGAATCAGAAAGTCTGGTTTCACGCTGGCGACATGCCATGATAATTATGACGCCAAGTTGATTATATCCTTTCCTATGTACCTTAGACTGGCAGACAGGATCCCCTCCTTCCTCCAATAACGCTTGTACCATGAGTAGATGACCGTGCCTAGCCGCTGTGTGCATAGCTGTCTCGCCATTCTGTAATATCAAAGACAAACATTCAGTGATCAAATTTATGAGAGGAACTGATTAGAACAAACTGATTAATATCACATCAGTCTGAAAGTGCACTGATCATAAATTGCATCTGAGTGCAATTCCTCCAGAGAAATAGCTCTGTCTGTAATAATATCATGTTGAGAAAAGTGCGTTTAAAGGTACTGGACACTAATGGTTATTAAAACATATTTGGTTCCTAAGTCACTTTAAATAGGCACTCTTTTGATCCTTTTTTTTTTATTATAAACTTCTTTGTTTTGATTTCTTTTCCTCTCCAACACCTCGGATTAGTTGTCTAGATGGCACTACATAAATGCTTGTTATTATTATTAATATTATTAATTATTATTATTATTATTACTCAGAATAATTTTAAGCGTAAAAACTTATTTGACAGCGAGCAATGGAGAGCTGTTGGTAGTATAAAACATTGTGAAATACAGCTCCTCGAAGTAATGTAGTTTTTGAAGAAGGGGGAATTTCTCACTCAAACTACATGAAGAATTTATTATGCACCTGAAAGCACACAGATCTATGCAACAATGGTGTTTTTTCTTTTAATCCAGGCTGAAGTTTTCTCTGGGGTTTCCTCCCAAATCTAAGAGACATTTGCAGTGTTTTCTGCTCAACAGCTTTATTAAATTGGTCCCTTGTCATTTTTTTTGCCTTTGTCTGGTGCAATGGATTTGTTACGTTATCAGGGTGTTCGTCTGAAGTCCGGCATGACACTTGTGTCCTTCAACAAGCAATTAACTTTAATTGCTTCTCATCAGCCGGGAGTAAATGGATACCTGCCAGGGCAGTGGAGACTGTATACTCCCCTAGGGGGTTTGAAATGGCTTCAGGAATGAGTAAATGGCGGCGTGATTATAAAACTAATGTATATGAACCATTAATGGCAACATTGTGGGAAAACCCAGGCAGTCAGGTAGGGACTAAAAACCCAATCTACATAGTGCCCCTGGCGTGATTCCAACCAGGGTCCTAGAGGTGGAAGGCGAGGCGAGATACCACTATGCTAACTCCAATTGGAGTCCCTTAAATAACGGTGTGATACTGTCATGTTTCTTAGATCTTCTTGAAACAAGAGTGACAGCAATGGGAGACTTTGGGGCGCTAGGGGGCAGCAGACTTGCCAGGTAAATTTCCATAGACCTTATCGCAAATACCAATGCGCAAGCGCAGACTGTTGAATGAGGTGCATTGTGGGATATATATGGATCAAATTTGGATACCAGCAAGACCACAATGCACCTAATTCCAAGCTTTACGCGCGCGCCCCGGTATTTGCGAAAAGGTCTATTGTTTACGTAGTTCTGAGCGTACGCACATGACCGAAAAAAAAATGGATTTTACCAGGTACAGTGTAAGTCAGTGTAAGAAACTTGATGAGCAGAATTTTCTTCTTACCACCATTATGAAATTTGGCCCTGCTCAGTAAACTAAAGCTAGTGCAAATGGAAAACTTTTGGGACGCTTGGTGGCAGCAGAGTTTCTTGGCTAAGCAAGAAATGACCGCAGTACCAGTACCATCAATGGTAACTGTATGGCATTCTGGCTAGTAACCTATTTTTGCAAAGCAAAGGTTTGCTTGTGCTAAGCAAGTTTCTGTGCTGACAGGCTTTATGAATTCAGTAACTCTGTATAAAAGTGAAGACCAGCTGAATGAAATGTTGAATGACCTTACCCCCATGACTGCGTTGACCTCTGCCCCGCTCTTCAAGAGCATCTCTGCTACTTTCTCCCCCTCCTTGATGCGTGCCGCTATATGTAATGGAGTTTCCTCCGCCTAAATAAAGAGGTAATTAAGGAGTAAACTTAGAGGCCAGAAATAATGGTTTGCTCAGCTAACATTAGATTCAAGGCACAAGAGACAACTAGTTACTTAAAAAAATAGTTGTCAATATTAAACTTACTTGGTAACGAGCAATGGAGAGCTGTTGATAATATAAAACATTGTGAGAAACCGTTTTCACTAAAATATTAAAATACTTCCGGCTTTAAACCCTTTTACTATTCTGATGTATTTATTTATTGCACTGGCGGCCACGCAGGCCAAAAAGTACATTTACAAGTAATTTTTTTTATTCATTTAGGTAACATTATATATATATAATTGTTCAAAAGATTACAAGAAAAGCTACAAAAACACAACCACATTAAAACCACAAAATCAAATACAAAAAGCTGTAACCGACAAAGAAAAGGTACATTTTAGGCATCTGAAACAAGGGTGTTTTTTCTTGCATTATTCTCTGGCAACTTTGATGACCAATTGAGCTCAAATCAGACTAACCTTCCCTCCTTTGAGTTGCACTTGTGCCCCATGCCCCAACAGTGTCTGTACTACTAGTGGCTTGCAATGCTGAACTGCAATGTGTAATGCTGTGTAGTTATCCTAAAAGTAAAGGGAAAAGACATATAAGGCAAAGTTCTCCTGAAGACGATCAGAGAATACTGATAGAAACTTTGAGTTGTCAACCACAGTTATTTTTCAGAACTCAAAAAGAGATCAACACATGGTGCTACCGCAAACCTCACCTAAGGCCAAGTTCAAACAGGACCATTTTTGTCAACTACATGTAGCATGACTAGAGGCTGATATTGTTACCAACCAGATACTTCAAAGTGTGAGCAGTAGTACCAGTTACACTGCTAACAAGTGTATCAAATAAGAAAACAAGATTTTGTCTGCAGGCTTCTTCGTGAATCAGAAAACACTTGGATCCATTTAAATGCACAAGAACTGTGTACAAATGTGTACATTTTGGTTTTACCCACCGATGTGTGTTAGGTAGCACTGTATACTCAGTGCTTTCCCGAGTTCTGTTTAAAAAAATCCAAGGCATATTACTTGGGTGGGATCCGAACCCACAACCCTTTGCAATGAGGTATACCTTTGTAGTTGCATCAACTAGGGAACCCTTAGTAAGTAGAGACTTGACCACTGCTACGTGACCTCGCTTGGCTGCTGCATGTAGACAAACGGCACCCGCCTGGAAGAACAAAACATATACATGTACAAACACGAATGTCATGAATCTTTAGGCAGGATTTGCCGTTAATGCTTTTAATTTTTATTATTCAATTATGACACAACCAACATCACAATTAGCACTTAAACAGGAAGAATAGGAAAGAAATGTTTGGCAAATAGCATGACCACAAGGGAAACAAATGTTCAATGATTTGGGGATGAAGAAAGAATAATTTACTAGAGCAGTATTTGAACCAACGACCTCCAGATCAAAGCGCAAGAGCTCTATCTAGCTCTATGTCATCTCCCTATTTTGTAACATCTTTGTTAGGGGGTGCCGGTCACAATTTGTGCATGTTACATAGTATTTTGGCTGGTAACCTTATTCTGGTAAGCATAATTTTGTTGTGCTTAAGCAGCTCTCTGAAATTGGGCCAAGGTATTACTTGTAATGGCTGATTATAAAGCCATTTTTTTGCTGAAACCAAAATCGATCAGGCAGTCAACTGCAAAGAATGGGATTGATGAATGAACAGCAAAAACGGGTATCAATAAATGGTAATCGCATCAGCAAAAAAAGAACAATAGCAACGCAAAAGGTAGTATAAAAGGCAGGCATCCCCTGTCATGGCGTGTGAGCATGAACTGACGAAACTAGGTTGTTTGTTTGGCCATGCCTATCCGTCTAGGTAGAAGCGTACAGTTTAAAGGATAAACAGAATAATAGAAACAAAGAAATTTGAAGAGAAGTGTTCATGGACTAGAGAAATGGCGATGGTCGGAAATTGGTGGAGAAAAAAATAATTAAATAACTGAAGGGATCGACTAAGTAATGGAAGATATTATTTGAAAACCTTTTAGGAAGTCGTAAAAAAAATGACATAAAATAAAAAAGAGAAAATAAAAAAGTTGATTATATTTATTACAATCTGACCACATTGCATTGTATTATGGACATCAATTTTAAACGACCGCACTTACTCAGACAAAATTAATAATAATAGTGATAATAATACGTGTTTACTTTTTCATTACGAGCAATTTCAGCTCTTGTAAATACCAGGTAGTCATGGAAACGCATTGTCGATGCCACAGGTCTGACGTTCTGGCTCGTAGATGTATTAATCGTAATCAGTTTGACTCGCCGGATAACAACAGGCGATCAGTGGAGAGGAACTGCTGTTACCGTGGTAATAGTTTAATTTGTTTCTTTCTTGTGTAGGTTGTCAACGGGCAATTTCTTATTGGTCCCTTTCAGCTAATTAGTCAGTTGATCGGCAAATTTTATTGCCATGTTTCATAATTATATGGAAATTGCATTGTATACAACTAATGAACCGCGAGGGATACTGATTGGGTAAATGTTTAAGTGATTTGGGGTAGAGCGGGACTTGAAAGAATTTTAATTTAAGTACCTACACTCTACCAACTGAGCTATCTAGCTGTTGGCGGTCTACCATTTTTGTCAAAATATCCCTAGTTTGGTAAATAATAAATGATTTGAGGTTGAAAAAAAAAGAACACGAGCTTACACAGCTAGCGCAGAAATTCGGAGCTTAAGCCGAGAAGGTGACCATAAGCGCAGAAATGGGCATTCAGCAGAGCCATGAAATCAGGCCCCGATCATTATCCTGAGGGCATACTGTGGATAGCTGTTAAAACTGGTGCACGAGTCATGAAATGAAATTTGCATTTGACCCGTCGGCGCGGGAAAGAGGAAGGAATGAGAACGCACCTTGTTCGGCATGTGAAGTGGTACGCCTTTCTTAAGGAACATTAGGGCAGTCTCAGGGTGACCATACTGGGACGCAACGTGCATCAAGGTACTGCCGTCCTTAGTCCTTGCCGATACGTTGGCCTTGAATTTATCCACCAGTAACTCCACTGTCCCTGTGTTGCCATTCTCAGCAGCGATGTGGAGAGGTGAACGATCAAACTAGAGGAGAGAAAATGAAAACTTAATCAAGGTTTTTACAAAATATCATCACTGAGTTCCAGGAGAGAGAATTTCACAAATTGTTGATGTTTTGTTTACATCAATTTCTGCATATCGCGACCCATCAGTGCACCAGACATTTGTGGTGTTTCTGAAACACTGAAATTATTTTACTTTCAGACAGTTTCGACAAGGTTGAGCAACTTCTAAAAATGTTCGCACTCTGATAAATTAGCAGCTAACTGCACCAGCTAGGTAGTGCTACTACATGTATAGCAACTAGTATTTTTGATAGAAAAATCCTAGTGGACTAGCGGAAAATCTTAAGTTTCATCTCATGTAAATACTTAACATGTATGTGTCCAACGTAAAATCAAATTTAATTTTCTTCTACTTTGTTGGTGGAAGGGACTTGAAGTGCAAGTGCAAAATCGAACTGTTAAATCCATATAAAGCCCTTTTACCATGGTAACAGAGAGTTGACATTTTCAAGGCTAAAAATATGGTAAAAATGTTTAATTTGCAAGCTCTAAAGACATGCTCTAAGCATGTTCTAAAAATAGCACACCATGTGGGCGAAGTTTATAGCAGACATCTTTTTGTCGCACATTGTCGCAAGTAAAACCAAGGATGATACTTGTAGTAAAGGTTTTAGAAAATAGTTTCCTAAAAAGGAGAAATTTCTCACACTCAAGTAATAAAAGTCCTGCAGCCTGTTATTGGCATCTGAAAGTACACAAATTTGTGCAACAAGGGTGTTTTTTCTTTCATTATTTTCTTGCAACTTTGATGACCCATTGAGCCCAAATTTTCACAGGTTTGTTATTTTCAGCATATGTTGGGATTCACCAAGTAGGATACTTGTCTTTGACAATTAGATTACCGAGCGTATACCTTCCCTTAAAGGCAGTGGACACTATTGGTAATTACTCAAAATAATTATTAGCATAAAACTTTACTTGGTAATGATTAATGGAGAGAGGTTGATGGTATAAAACACTGTGAGAAACTGCTCCCTCTGAAGTGACACGAATTTGATTTCGAGACCTCAAGTTTAGAATTTGAGGTCTCGAAATCAACCATCTAAAAGCACACAACTTTGTGTGACAAGGTTTTTTGTTCTTTCATTATTATCTCTTAACTTCGACGACCGATTGAGCTCAAATTTTCACAGGTTTGTTATTTCATGTATAAGTTGAGATACACCAAGTGAGAAGACTGGTCTTTGACAATTACCAATAGTGTCCGACTGTCTTTAAAGCATGACAATAGCATCATACACATTATTCTGATTGACGCTGATAACCATGGTAACTGGTATAAACTAAATGATGCACATATTCCCCTTTTGTGTCTTCTTCCAGCCATGTAGCCATCAATCGAAACCAACCATTGTTCCCTGTGTCGCCGCCAAGCACTCGGCGCGGAACAAAATTAAATACGGTTCAAAAGGCTCGCGCTTCGAGGCTTTCGATACAAAGGTTTATGGTGAAGATGTTAAGCCGAGCTTTCGTGAACACAAAAGGCAGAGCTAGTGACATGTTGTCGGGAAACTCGACAGGAATTATGGCTGGCGGATTGTGGAATAATTAACCACCACTTTATAATTTTATTGAAAGACACAAAACTAATTTCAGCCTTATTTTTCTAGTTGATTACCTACAAGAAAGAAAAAAAAGTGTTTAAGTCGTGGACCTCTATCACAGACCATCTGGCTTTTCTTTTTTCTTTCTTTTTTTGCAAATGTATTTTTATTTTATTTTGAATGTTTTGTTCTGGTTTATCTCTAGAATATTTTGTTTGATCCTTAATATGCCATTTCAAAGAAATTATCATCCAATTTAAACTTCGCATAATTCTCTATAGCACAAAAATGGAAAGAACCTCAAAATAGTCATTCTATATCACTTCAGAACCTTTACTAGATTCCAACTTTCCTTTGAGAAAAGTATAATCTCAATAAATAAACCACAAGGGAAACTGCCTCGGTAAGTGTTTACATATATTTGAAGTGAGCTTTCAAAAAAAATGCCCAGACAGGGACTTGAATCTGCAACCTTCGGATAAATGTGCAGCCGCTCTACCAACTACCAAGCCTTTAAATCTTTGTTCGGTGGCGCCAGTCAGAAGCCATTAAACCTGTAACTGCTACATAATCTTTTGTATGAGGCGCAATAAAACCTGTTAATGGTTTGTATTAGCTAATTAAAAATTACAAATAAGATATTGTCCTAACCTGACTTTATATCACCGCACACACGATCAATTTGGTGTGTTCACCTGTAACAAGTATTTCATGCATTGCGTGTAGCATGCAAGAAATATCTTTGGCTTTGTAAGGTCCTTAGTGCAGTTTGCATAGATTTTATAAAATTGCCGTTACATAATTTGGAGCTCCCGGTAAATTGAGTGAATTAATCAAGCATGGTCTCCTAAGTAATTGTTGGTAAAAAACAAAACTTTTACTTGAACAATTTTTCAAATTTGTATATTATTACTACAGTTATGAAAATGCATTTAATGACCTTATAGCACTGAGACGATGTGATGTGCTAAACAAGAATAGACTCTACTAGGGTCAAGAAAGACTCTGCTAAGGTCGAAACATCAGGCTGTTAACCATTTTTGCCCCAAAATCGGCCTGTCTGACTTTAATTGTATCAAAGGAAGATTTTTTACAATACCTTATCCAATATATTTGCATCTGCTTTGGCCAAGTAGAGTGTTTTTAATATTAGTTCCTCCCCCGCCCATGCAGCGATGTGAAGCGGAGTATGGCCTTCTTCCTGTAATACAAAACATATAAATAGGAATCAGAGTCGAGCCGAGTGGCAACTTGATTATAATGTGTACAGAAACAATGGAGACAATTAACATATAATTTGGGTGACGCATTGGGTTTCATACTAATTGCAAGCGGTGATTATTAAACATTTTTGTCAAATTCAATGGGTACAATTTTGGACGAAACCAGTTAATGTTTTCAGGGGTGAGATTTGACGAGTGTACACATTCTTGAAATTGGCTTGCCAGCCTATTTAGGTCACCCCTTATTCCAGACCCAGAACCTCCCACATTCATTCAGTCATTCATTTTTGGTTTCAGTTTTTGAAAACAAAATTCCCATGGCGACTTAAAGGCAGTGGACACTATTGGTAATTGTCAAAGACTAGCCTTCACAGATGGTGTATCTCAACATATGCATAAAATAACAAACCTGTGAAAATTTGAGCTCAATCGGTCATTGAAATTGCGAGATAATAATAAAAGAAAAATAACCCTTGTCACACGAAGTTGTGTGCATTTAGATGGTTGATTTCGAGACCTCAAGTTCTAAATCTGAGGTCTCGAAATCAAATTCAAGGTAAATTACTTCTTTCTCCAAAACTATGGCCCTTCAGAGGGAGCAATTTCTCACAATGTTTTATACCATCAACCTCTCCCCATAACTTGTCACCAAGAAAGGTTTTATGCCAATAATTATTTTGAGTAATTACCAATAGTGTCCACTGCCTTTAAGGTCATATTTTGTGATGTATTTTGTAAGTTTTTGTATTTTTTTATAATGAATCCAACCGTATGTGGTTGCAAATAAAATTAACCTTACTGTATTACAGGAAAAAATACAGAGATTAAAAAGTAGAAAAAATTACACTATTACAAAATTCAGACAAAATTGATTTAGGCAAGAAAATATTTACAATGGATATAAAACATACTCTGGGCATGACCACAAATTCAAATCTACAGACATATGGACACACTGTAGACTATTTCTTTTCTCCCTTTGGTGAATGCTTTATTTCTCTGTATCAAGAAAATTTGACAACTCAAAGAAAATCCTGATATCAGGTAAAATCCTGAGAAATCAGATGCCTGTGTTTTGTAAGGGAATGTTGTATTCGTTTATAACTCCTTTTTTGATAGTGACAATCAAAATAAGCATTGGTGGTAAGAGGTGTGCAAAGGCTTTCTTTTCTCTGAGAGTATTTTAGAATACGATGCATCCTTCCACGCTCAATTGGTCATCCATCCAGCGCTTATTAAGCTCCACCACCGCCAGCAGTCCAGCATTCTCCTGATGACGAGCAGAGTATACTGTTCGAAACGTCAAGACCAAACCGGCTCTTTTCAGAGCCAACACTCACGGTTGTACCCACAAGTTTACTCTTTATTTATAGTACCTTCTTATCCTTCAAAGTGTTAACCTAGGAGCAGATATTTGTCATAAAAGCAGTTGACTATTTATACAAAGAACAAAGTACTCACATTTTTTATGTTGACGTTTGCTCCGCAATCCACAAGCATCTTACAGATGTCTACATCCTTCTTCCTACAGGCAACATGGAGAGGAGTTTCACCGTTATCCGTGCGGACCGCCTTCAGTTGTTCCTCCCGCTGGTGGGTTAGAAGCTCTCGAGCAACGGACATGTTCCCTGCCTCAACGGCAAGGAAGAGGGGGATGCAACCATTCTGGAGAAACGGAATCAAAAGGATTGATTGAGGCCTAGAGTACAGCAAACACTCTGAGGGGTTTTGTTGTTTATCCAGCCCAGCAGTTGAGTAAAAAATCAAGTCGGAACTTCAAGACATGTTCCTTCGTCACATAAAAGCGAATGAAATGTACTTTTTTTTTTTGAAAGAATGGGCAATAATTTTAGTGCTAAGAAATTCGCATCACTATCACAATTTCATGCAGTATAAACCAGGCTTTAAAAGTCCAAAGCAGTTAGGCAGTCAACACCATATTTGTCTTCTTTAAAAGCTTGAAATAGATAATTTTTGCACAAATAAATTCCCTTCTTACTCTCGTCACTTTATGACATATGAACTATGTTTTAAAGATCCTGAATGGTTTGGCTGGCAACACTACAAAATTTTGGTTGTAGAAATCTTGAAAACAGATCGATCATTTGCTCTAAAATTTTCAAATCAAACACTGGTAAAACGTGAGTGAAAATATAAAGAGCACTAGACAACTTCTTACCCTTGGCATCATGCAAGATGCTAAATGAAAACTGACACAAAATATGAACTGAAACCAATAAGGCCTACTTTTAATAAAGTACGCACTCCACGCATAGCACTAACACACACAGCCATTTTAAGTTATTTGGGTAGCTTAAAAAGCATTTTTAATAGTTTGTTGCGTATTTTTTAATTCTCTTTTATAGTTTGCATAATCCTTTGAGCAGGCTGTAAACTTTCTATTATTCATGCATTATATGTCTTGAATTATTTATGTGAACTATGAAGCAATATAAAATTGGTGCCACTGCACATTAAAGACTGGTGGAGACAGTCATGACAATGTGTCTATATTTAAGGAACGTTACAGAACAAGTAAGAAAACAAATCGTCTAAGATCACAGAATTACATAAAACTTACACAGTCCAATGTTAATAGTAGAGAGCATCCCTTGAAATATTTCTGTCTGAAATGTCATATTTTAATGAAAAATAAATAAAACTAAAATCCTGTTGGAGTTTATCGCTCAGTGAGCATTTCATTCATTTTTGCTTGTGCATCGATGTCATCAAAAATTAGTACGGTAATTGGTTTTTCACTATTTTCTCTGCGTGGGTTTTCCCCGGAAAAATTCTCTGTTTTTTTTTCGCCCACATCTGAAACTAAAATTTCCTTTTGTGTCTTCTCTCTATGGGGATCTTAGCTAGTACACATGTACATCACTTAAGTTCGCTTTTGTGTCTTCTCTCTATGGGGTTCTTAGCTAGTACACATGTACATCGCTTAAGTTCACTTTTCTGAGAGTCCTTGGCTTCATCCCCAGAACAAATGAAATGATATACTCACAGCATCTTTAACTAGCCTGGCATCCTTTCCAGAGCTCTTGAGCAGTAGCTGTACTTGCAGCAGTCCACCACTAGTCCTCCCTGATGCCATGTGGATTGCCATCTGGCTGTCAGGCTATCAAAACAAAATGTTGTTTTGTTAAATATTAAATGGAAACTGTCAGGCTATCAAAACAAAATGTTGTTTTGTTAAATATTAAATGGAAAACTAGATTTTAGGCCTAAGGTTGATTGTGTGCAGGTTGTATTGCAAGACAAGGGTTCGCCCGGCCCTCGCACCAAGCTAGCCTTTCAGGCCAATCTGCGTGTTTCTGTGCCGATACGCGGAAATTTAAGAAAATAAGCAAAAAGACAGCATCTTTAAAATTTCACAACATCAAGAGAAAACAATAGAGAGCTCACAATTACACAATAGGGCTTTTACAACCAAGATAAACTCCAGGAAGAGAAGATCTTGTTTCAATTCAGGATGCTTTCATCGAACATCCACACATTCGGGTCCAGAGTGCCACACACGTTTTGAACAAATCCTGCGAAGAACCCTAAACACATTAGTCTCTGTTTTGAAACAATCTTAGATTAAAGGGAAGGTACACATTTGGTAATTATCAAAGACTAGTCTTCTCCCTTGGTGTATCCCATCATAATCATAAAATATCAAGCCTGTGAAAATTTGGGTTCAATTGGTCATCGAAATTGCGAGATAATGATGAAGGAAAAATCTATGCTACTTCAGAGGGAGCCGTTTCTCACAATGTTTTATACTATCAACAGCTCTCCAATGCTCGTTACCAAGTCAGCTTTTAAGTTAATATTTGTTTTCAATAATTACCAAACGTGTACCTTCCCTTTAAACACACCAAGCAACCATTCCCTTGGATCCAATTAAGCCGACATGATTTGATCCAACAGCTCCAACGAAATTATTATTGGTGCGCCTCTCCACTGAAAAACTGCGACAATGAAGTGTCCAATGTCTTTAAATGAAATAGAATGACTACAAGAAGCTTTGAAGATCGAGATCACGATATGAACACAAAAACGAAATTGAACACCATAGTGGCTAAAAAGAAAACCCAGTCTGATTGATGGAGGGGAAATGCAATGAGCTTGAATGAGTAAAATAATATTGATTTGATTTGACGCAAGTGACTGAGAAACTTGATAATAATATGCCGTTGTTATTAATAATGTAGCGCTTTTTCACACACCCACAGGTATCACAAAGCCCCGATCGTTATCTTTTTTCTGCAAGATACGCGGACCTATGTTCCAAACAACACCATGTAATAATGGTTTACAAGGTGCTTTAGTGCAATCTGCAGCCTACCACACCAGAAACTGACGAAGCAATAATTGGCTCAAATATCTTGGTCAAGGACACAATGTTAGCACAGTGACTTGAATCCACACTCTTCTGCTTATCAATCGCTATCATCTTCTATTATATGAAGATTTTAGTAGACAATTGGAGGTGGTTTCAGTCTGTAACTTCTCGGAGCACTAAAGTTATAATAATTTTGTTTACACATAATAATAAATGAATGATAGTTTTTTTTGTATTTTTACCTTTAATTGTAAATTTCAACCCCATCAGGAAAAAATCGTCTTTATTTTGAACTTTATAACCCCTTTCCCAGGAGTGGCTTTTAGCCTTGCATAACTTGCATATTTTATTTAATTTAATCTATATAAACAAAACTATTGACTTGGCTTACCCCACCCACTGCTGAGGAGTCAACTTTCTTAGCGAGGAGTAGTTTGGTCATCTCATCCTTCGCCGAGGCCGCCGCAAAATGAAGAGCCGTCCGTCCATCCTGATTACAGAAAAGAGACGACCAAGATTAATAAAATTAGAGAAAAGAACATTCTTGTAAGGAAAGGTTTGTGGTAACACCATGTAATGAATACATTGTATCTCTAGATGAGTTGGGTTGGTTCTGAAAAGAATCGTTGGTTTCAACTCGACATTTCGATCAGTATGCTCTGATTGTCTTCTGGAGAAAGCAATCTTGTCAACTCTGATGTAATATGACTAGGCCAGTAGATTTTATAGTGGAACACTGGGAAAAAGTCCGTTCCTACAAAAAACTACAGCAGAAATGGAACCTCCTCTCAGCTGCTGTGAGAGAAGCTCCCTCACCTGATACATTCAAAAAAAGTCTACACAACTTAAACCTGTTAAATATCAAAAGAAGGCCGCATCATAATAATTAGAGTCCCCAGCACCACACACCTGCAACCTATACATCCCTACATTGGGAGATTGCTTGCAGTATCAATCCAGATCCAGACAAATTAGCTTTTCTTAAGATGCAAAATTTCCAAAAAGGTTTCCAAAAAAACTCACAAATCGAACCTCCCATTAACAGGGTTGTACTTCATTCCATGTGGAAAGTTTTATCAACATCCTAAAATATCAAATTGCACCACATTTTAAATCTGTTCAGTTTTGTACAGGATTTTTTTTTTCCAGTGCATTCCTGAATTTTGATATTATCAAAAAGGCAGCGAACTTGACCTTTTGACTGAGTAAAAATATCTCTTTGGAATGCGCAAACACATTTGTTTTTTTATATCCAATGATGTCATTGTTCAATTTTCGCTTAAAAGAAAATGAAATAAATAACAACATTTTAAACCATTTTAAAGAGGTTATTTAGTGATATTTTTAATAAACCTTATTGAATTAAATTGAAAATTGAATCACCAACATTAACTACAACTTAGGAAGCTGCAGCCAGGGGAACACCTTAACGGGATGCTACTTTTCTATTTCAAATCTTTAGTAAGTGTTACTTCTTGTTCCGCGATTGATCTAGTGCCTAGAGTATGTGCGCTTATTAATAACTTTGTATTATTATTATTACTTAGTTCAACCCAAATCATTTAAAGATTTACCCCTTCAATTTCCCTTGTGGTTTATAACTTGATATTTGAAAACATTATGCGCAGAAACTTCTTTAGAATACCGGCACGAGATGGTTGAGGAATTTTGCTCAAAGCCACAACAGATTTATCACTATGAAGGCCTATCCATCCAATCACATGAAGAGCACTGCACCATTAAACAATTTCAATGCATTCATTTGTTTTATGACATCTTCACCGTGAGTGAAACATTGTTAAATAAATGGCATGCTCGTGGGAGTGCAACGCGGCAAAAAAATATCATCTCAAATGAGGGGATTCAGTCATATGGAACAGCACAATAATACTGTCTCAATATAATGGGTACGGTCATGCGGAACTGCAAATGTAATTAGCATGAGTGGACACTCCCATTGTCTCCATCAACCCCCCCCCCCCCCCTCCATCTCTCTGCGTTGTAATATGACTTGTATGACTTATCAATGAAGTATGAAATATAAACACTTGAGTTGATACTTGAGGAGACAGAGTTCAAACAATTTTGCCATGATTATATCTTCCCTTGTTTTTGTGGGGGGGGGGAGGAAGGTGATTCGCAGGTTTTTATCAGGGATTTGGTAAATGTGTCTTTGTTTTAGTGATTGAATTACTTTCCTTTTTGATCTGTGTGTAGTGAGGCCTTGGGTTGATTTCACAAAGCAATAACATTAATCGCAAGACAAGTGGTTAGTATTACCATAGTGATCTGTGTTGCAACAGGGTGAGAGCCATCACTTATTATTTAAATACATTAAGTGAAGAAGACTGTCTAATGCACGGTGGGAGATTATTCCAAAGATTTGGAGCGGCGTATAGAAATGCCCAATCACCTAAAGTTACCCTAGATTTCCTAGATGGGTGAGATAACAATGTGGGATCTTGAGAACTCCTGAGACGGTAGGCTGATTGAGACTGAGAGAGGGATTTCATGGTTATGAGTTCTTGAATGTATGCTGGTGCTAAACCATGAATGGCTTTATAAGTTAATAACAGAACTTTAAATGCTATTCTTTGTCGAACCGGCAACCAGTATAATTCATTTAACAATGGACTACATCGAGAGTACAAATGTATCAACAAATGAAAAACGACCTGGCTCAACAACTGACTCAATTTTTTTGATCGCATCACATAGTGTAAATATGTTCATTTCTGTAAAGTTCATAACCTAATTTTGATGATATTTAATAAAAACTCATTGCATTTAACCCTTTGACTGACATTAACAAATTCCTCATTAGAATGTATAGGTTTGTTTGTTTGGTATGTCTAATGACAATGTTTTAAATTTCTGAAAGAGTACCAAATAAAATGGAATTTTACATATTTTAATGTGAGGTTGGAGATTTCTAACTTGTTTCTCTTTCATTAGTACTCTATATGAGTGCATCACAAAACAGAAATGTACCTACCGCCTAGGAGCCCGTACTGAGAAATTTACCCAAAGTTTTGCATCTGCTCCTTTCGACAACTTGCTTACTGAGAAAATTCTCTACATTTTGCATCTGCTCATTTTTTCAAATCGCTTCATGAGAAAGTTCTCTAAATGTTTGCATCTGCTCCTTTTTTTCAAATCGCTTACTGAGAAATTTCTCCAAATGTTGCCTGCTTCCTTTGACAAATCGCTTACTGAGAAATTTCTTAAATTTTGTACATCTGCTCTCTTTTTTCAAATCACTTACTGAGAAATATTTCCGAATTTTGCGTCTTCCGTTTTTCAAATCGCTTACTGAGAAATTTTTCAAAATGTTTGCATCTGTTCCCTTATCCCTAACTGAGAAATTTCTCCAAATTCGTGCATCTGCTTCGTTTGTCAAATCGCTTACTGAGAAATTCTTGAAATTTTCGCATCAGCTCCCCTTGTCAATCCGCTTACTGAGAAATGTCTCCAAATTGTTTGCGTCTGCTCTTTTGTCAAATTGCTACGTGAGAAACTCTCAAAATTTGTGCATCGGCTCCTCTACTCAAATCGCTTACCGCAGAGTCTGCAGCCCCATGTTCCTCCGACAATTTTTCCTCCCCAAGCTCAGCCGGTTGTTGCCCCCTAGAGTTCACCGAAGATGTAGTGGAAACAGCCGAAGAAGGATGGCTATAAGGAGAAGGGTTCCCTTCCTGTTTCCGTTTCATCTTAAACTGCTTCTCACACCACCCTCCGGAGTATTTCAGTAAATATCCACGAAAACCCCCACTATTAAGCGACGAGCGATCGCTATCACTCTATACACTCTTTTAAACACCAAGTGAGAAATGGTACACAACCACTTGTGTGCGATACACACCTTTACGTCAATGACGACACACTTGTACTTGTATCAACATCACCCTAATGACCAGGAGTTTAGAGTGAAATGAGGCGGTTTTAATAAGTGGCTGGTAGCAACAGTTGTCAAGTAGATTGCAATGTATACAATTAATCAGGACTGCTTGTGTAGGAGTGCGGGGAGTCTGTTCTGAAAAGAGGAAAGGACTCGGCGATTGATGATTCTTTATTTTTTATTTTTTTTTTTACTTGTTGATTAAAATTATGGCTATTTTGGAACATTTTATTTGTTTGTACAACGTTGGTAGGATTGAAAATATAAATGTTTACAAATGTGACTTTATGGTACTAAGTGTGTAATGGTAGACAATTCCCCATGAAATGTTGTTGCCTAAAAAGCTATGCTTTTGAGTAAAACAATTACACTAATTAAGTTTATCAAAAAGTCAAAACCACAGTTGGTAATATTAAATGGCCAGACAGTAGGAGGGTTGACTGTGTACTGTGTATTGACCACATGATGTACAGGCTGGCAAAGTTTATATATCATTCAAAACCGCAGTAAGTACTGTTAAATGGTCACACGGTAGGAGGGTTCACTGTGTACTTGTATTCACCACATATCATATCAAACAGGCTGACATAGTTTATTTATCATTCTAAACCATAAGGGGTAACATTATACATGGTCAGAAAGTAGGAGGGTTGACTGTGTACTCTGCATTCACCACATATCATATAACTTGCATAGTTTATCTATCAGTGGATAAAATTGAACGGTCAGACAGTAGGAGGGTTGACTGTGTACTCTGCATTCACCACATGATATCATATAACTTGCATAGTTTATCTATCAGTGGATAAAATTGAACGGTCAGACAGTAGGAGGGTTGACTTTGTATTCTGCATTCACCACATGATATCATATAACTTGCATAGTTTATCTATCAGTGGATAAAATTGAACGGTCAGACAGTAGGAGGGTTGACTTTGCCACCTCCTTATCAATTACAGGCTGGCTTTTTTGATCTATTAATAGCATCTTTCAAAACACATTGGATAATATTGACCAATCATATAGTCTGATGTAATTCTCTCAAGCCTCATTAGAGGGCATACAACTCCTAAGGAATTAAAATCAATCGTGTCCTTGTCAGGAACAGAACATGGGGAAAAAACCTTTCCTAAATTGATAATTACACGGTGCAGTCATGTATAGACACAATAGGAGCAACTTGGCAAGGAGAGTCATTAAGACTCCATGGCTAACGATCACGGTGGTGTAGTGGTATGAAGGCACTTTGCTGCCGTGGTAATGCGTCATCATCCGAACCCCTCCACTGGAAATTAGTCCAATATAGCAAATTAATTTTCAACACTGTGGTGGCTAGTTAAAGGCAGTGGACACTTTTGGTAAATTACTCAAAATAATTATTAGCATAAAACCTTTCTTGGTGATGAGTAATGGGAAGAGGTTGATTGTATAAAACACTGTGAGAAACGGCTCCCTCTGAAGTAACATTGTTTTTGAGAAAGAAGTAATTTTCCACGAATTTGATTTCGAGACCTCAGAATTAGATTTGAAATCAAGCATCTGAAAGCATACAACTTCGTGTGACAAGGGTGTTTTTTCTTTCATTATTTTCTCGCAACTTCGATGACTGATTGAGCTCAAAGGTTTGTAATTTTATGCATATGTTGAGATACACCAAGTGAGAAGACTGGTCTTTGACAATTACCAATAGTGTCCAGTGTCTTTAACAGAGGGGGAAACAAACACCTGTGCATGATTGATACCAAGCTGCAGAATTTAATCATAATAATTTGGCTCGGTAGAAATCAATTGATTACACCTTTTGTTATTGAAGTAGTTTTCCTCGTAATGAATAAGTTGAAATTATCTGAAGACAAGCGATGGTATGAGCCGTAATGGTGTGAAATGATGTGTGCAATGCCAGAGCTATAAATTGCCAATAATGCCAAGACAAACGTACATTTCGCAGAAATAATCTGTTCTGGTTTGAACAAGCAATAAGATACACCCAAAAATGAGCTTTACTGCAAATAAGTTAACATCAGCTTAAAATACTTCATCATTTGGCAAACAGGATTCGCAACACAAGACATGCAAGACGACCGAACTTGCCTGTGGTCTGTGGTCTTAGTGTAAATTTCAAGCCATGTTGAAGAGATGATGCAAGATCTTGAATGGTGCAAGTTTTTCTAGAGAGCTTCTCTAAAGTCAGATGTTAGGCCTAAACCTTGTATAGATATTAGATAGTAAAGTGTTGGTTTGGCAAAGGATTTAATTAAAATAATTCACTCTGTGAAAAAAACAGATCTAAGCATTTACAGTGCCTTTGCATACTGCCCTCTGTTGGCAGTGACTAGATAACATCCTGGAATAACACAGAGGCTGTGACGTGTGTTGCCCTGGGCAAAGCTTTGGTGCCCCTTATAAGGTTCCCATTATAGGCCAGTCATTTTACAGATGCCATGGAGGCCATAGCTTCCGTTGCCCTAGTCTTGGCCTTTGTGCCTCTGCAAAACTTTCTTATAGACTTCAAGATTTTCCAATGGAAGTGTCCTTTTTAAAATGAAAATGGCCTTGCCCTCTCAGAGATGAAATTCTAGGCCTGCCCCCTGCCATGAATTTCATGATCCATTCGAAAAAAAACCCCAAAAAACCCAAATGGCAATGCCCGTTCAAAGAGGAAATTTCAGGCCTGTAAGTGTGTACCAAACAATGCTATTGAACAAATCACACTGAGTTAATACTCAGCTGGTTGTATGCCGCCCTCTATTGGTACAAACAGAATAGTTTTACTTTCTACATAGACCCTGTGCCCAACATGAACTGCTGGTGGTATTCCACTGCCACCTTGATAAACGTGGATGGATTCAATGTTCATGTGAAAGTACTAAGACACATTCTCACTGTTTTCTCAGCAAACTGTATTCAGCTGAAATTTTCACAAGGACCTTTATTGTGTCCTTCTGTATAACTTTGTCAATAAATAAGCCCAATGTTGAATAAAAACCAATCTATGAGTATGACCCTACATTTTTACTTCATAGAACTTTTCTATTTTTGTCTTAATGTTATTGTAAATTTGTATAGAAAAATATGGCCAGGGCTATTGGAATTGAAGGCCTTCGGGCCACAGTTTTTAGGTAAACTTTTTTAATTCCAGGCATATATGTCCCTGGCTTTTGTTTTGTTCTGTATATGTTTGTACTTTGTATGTGTTTTTATGCCAAATAAATAATAATTATAATAATAGTAATAATAACTGCACTCTAGTCAGTTCATTTCTTTCTTGATTTATGATTGTCAAGTGTTCGTTTTTTACAATTAAGACATAGGGTTCTTGTACTTCAAGAACCCTTCTACATAAATGGCTTCTGTGTCTTGGAGTACACATTTATAGAAGATTCAAATCATAAATTCTCACTTCTTCAAACAATGCGCCTGTTCATTTAGGAGGTATGGACCACCTGTCCTTTTGTCTTTTGTCCGACTGCAAATCCCGCAAACAGCGGCGGAGCGTGAGAAGTTGCACTGGCTTATTGATTTGTGTTCTAGACTTGAAAAAGTGTCACTGAGAATTTTGTTTTAACCAATCCATAAAAATCACATCTTATGCGGGTCTGCCCAAAGTGCAGGTGCGGGCACTCCTCAGAGGCAGTGGAGGTGACGTAATCGCTCTAGATTTTTTGCGATATCTCAAAAGCACGACCACCTTTTCAAATTTGCAAATGAAATGTTTGCAGTTCAACTTTGATGTATAAATCTATATTTACATCTGATTAAAACAATAAAATGGTTCAAAAAACCAAAGGTATACTTAAGATCAGGCCTATATAGTATGCTTCGTTTTTGAAAGGGCGGGTGCACCAAGGCATTTTCTGATTGGTGAAGGGCATCCTTTGAGGAAATTGTAAATTTTTACTGAAGCATTTCAAGGGCACCAAGGCCAGGGGGCATGACCAGGGGGCATGGAGGCAATCACCTGTGTTGCCTCAGTTAAGTATCAGTTCTGTAAAACAATCAAATGGTTAAAAAAAAAAAAAAAGTATACTTTAATGCATTACATTACACATTGCTCATTAAGGGTGACTTTGATTAGCTTTTAAGCCATTCCAGGGGCCCACTAGTGTCAGCCCCAAGTGCCCTGCTTGAAGAACGGGTCACTTGGGGCTGGCCCGAGGTGCATGATGTCACCACAAGAGGGTTAGTGATCATTCAATTAGCTCTCGTCAGGGGCTCACCCGAATGAGCACCGTGGGGTCAACCCAGGGAAGCTAATCAAACGCAATATGTTTGATATGTAATTCTCAGCCAGTAACATGAGCACCTATTTGTGATGAAAACTCGTTTCGTTATAAATTTATCAACAACACCATCACCACTACACCCAAACGTGTCAGCAACAGCCTGGGGTTCTCCCCTAGTCTTGTTTGTGTCTCGTCCTCCTCTCTGTTTCACTGAACACCAAGCACGAGGGAAAGCAAGTGGGATGAAAGTAATGCATCAAGGTTGAGTGTGACGCAAGTATAGGATCTGCAGTAACTCAATAAATCCCTGGGTAAAGTTCTCATAGAGCTGCTTAAACAGAAAATATTGCTTTAAACAACCTCCTGTTTAACAGCAATGAGCAGGATGCCAGTCACAAATTGTACACATGACACGGTAGTTTGGCTGGTAACCTTTTTCTGGTAAGCATGATTGGTATCGTTTTAAGCTACTTTTTTGAATTTGATTCTCGTCCAAATGTGGGGGTCTTAAACCATGAGATGAGAAACAAACAGCAAGTAGGGATTGCCCATAACTTTTTTACTGACTGGCCAGCAGGTCCAATGGGAGACTTTGGAATGCTAGGTGGCAGCAGACTTACCAGGTAAATTTCCATTGGTTACGTAGTTCTGAGCATGTGCAAATTAAAACCTGTTCCAGAACATAAATCATTGTGTTCTCATTTTGAAATCAATAGTGTACAGTGTACATTGTGTGTTGTAGGCCTGTAAAAACTTAAAATTCTTCCAGGTTTGCTTTTTTAAAACAGCAATTTTAGCAACTAAAAGAAAATCCAGAGCTACCTGTGAGCAACTCCATAAATCATTTTAAAATAATAATCATGGTCTGTCCGCAAACAATGGAATCAATAACGGAGAAGGGTTTACGCGGCAAATACGCTGGCAGGTGGTTCGGTCTGCGACACTTGACGTGTAGCCATCGCGACGGTATCGAGTGCAATGTAATATTTAGTAGCCGTAGAAACCACTGCAGAAGGAAACCACAATCAATCAGGCTTGAGGTGAACGAGAGCACTTCATAGTGTCAGTCAGGAAGTTGGTTCAGAATTATTTTTTTCGGTCGCAAAGTAATAACTTCCCGAGGTGATTTCAGTCTTTAATCACTGGGATCTAATGAAAATTCCTTATTACGATTTGTTTTACTCACTTTCTGGTCTGTGTTATTTACTGTGCAATGATGATCATTGAAAAGTGTTTAAAATAATTCTTGTTGCAAATGAATAACTTCCCGAGCTAATTTCACTCTTTAATCCCTGGGATCAAATGAAAATTCCTTATTAATATGGCTTTAATAGATGTTAAATTTGCCTCGGGATAAAAAATAGGATTCGAACTGCCTTTAGCTACCGGGCAACCTCGGTAGTCTAGTTGGTAAGACACTGCTCTAGAATAGCAAAGGTAGTGGGTACGAATCCCACCTGAGTAATATGCCTGTGATGTTTTTTCACAGGACTCGGGGAAGTACTGAGTATACAGTGCTAACACACATGGGTGTATGGGTAAAAACCAATATGACTTTTTGCTTACTTCTGGTCTTTGCTGTTCAGTGCGATCATTGAACAGTACTCAACCACCTGTTATGGCTACTACAGTTACCGATTCTACATGTACATATCCAGTTAACATTAAAATTATTATGTTGACTTATTTCACATGGCAACACAAATTTGATGATAAAGCATTATTTAATGATGATGGGTTTTTGATGATTAAAAAACAATGAATGGTCTCCAAAGGATGAGTGGTGTAATTTACATCAGAATTTATTGGAAACTTGGGTGAAAGAAAACAACAGACTGCCTGAAACCCCTGGCATGTTGACTCTAAAGTGAAATGGAGCTCCGTCAACATGTGTGAGATTAACTTCTACATCACAGAACACACAAAGAAAGACTAAAACCAGTCTCGGCTGCCAGGTATGTCATGCCTGGAGGATGTGGGGGACCACTTTGCTGGAGTTTTAATGGTACCTGGACTTTCCACGTAAGAACGTAACTTAGATCTTTGTGGAACTTCAGCTATTCATTTTAAGAAAAATTTAGCTTTTTGGTATTCTAGTCCTTAATTTGGGGAAAATTTGAGCTTTGTGGAACTCCAGTCCTTCATTTTAATTAATTCAGAAGCTTTGACTGAGGGACTCTAGACATTTTAAGCAAGGTGAGAGCTGCAATTCAACTGCTACCTTACTCCTGGAGGAAGCAAGGTTATATACCCATTCACAGTCTGTAAGGATGTAGGCATGGGTATCATAAGCCCTTTTCAAAACGACGGCTTCGGCTTTGGATTCGGCTCAGGCTACATGTAGCTTGGCCCCGCTGTTTTGTTTGACAATTGCGTGTGCTTTGGGTATACGCGCTTAGGGCTTTAGACGAGAGAACGGAACCGAATCCAACGCCGATTTAAAAAAGGGCCATACACTAAGAGCCTGTCTGGAGTGGTAGAGCAAACTTTTACGATGCAATTATGGTTATGTTCCTTGCTCAAGGGCACACGTGTCATGACCAGGTATCTAACCCACACCCTGCTGCGAATAGGCTCCTTTCAAGTCAGTTGATTCATCTCAAACTTTGAGACAGAAACAGCCCCCCTAAAACACCAACTCCATACAAACACTGTCCATCAAAACAAGTACTGAACATTACTTTAAAATACAGGAGAGCTAGTTTTTACAGGTCATTCCAACAGTTCTAGTGCTAGATGGTGTTGTACTTGGCGCAGGGCCAGTGATTACTTGAACTTTCCACTTCCTATAACCCCCCCAAGAAAAAACCCAGTCCTAAAAGATTGAGATTGTTTCTGGGGCAGTCCCGAGAGTTGTATGAAAGGCTGCTTTGTTTTGGGGTCCGTTTATCCAAGGGATTCCAAAGATTCTTCATTATAAATCAATTCGTTGAAGCAAACTCTCAAACAGCTGGAAGTTTCCATCAAAAAAATACATAAAGTACAGGATTGGTAGTTATTGAACAAAATATGGATTATTTTCAAAGTAAAAAGCTCATTAGTTATACAGTTTTTCCTAACAGTGTCCAGAATACAGCCCAAGATGTCATCATGGGTGCATTTCTCCTTGCAACTTCAGAAACTAGAAAGAATGACTTTTGTCGTTTACTTGAAATAACTTTCCTTGGACGATAATGAAATAATAACAAATGTCAGATGTAATAAAAGTACTGAGTATGCAGCGATTAATACACATCGCTGTAGGGATAGCTCACTAACAATATTCTCTATCCCTGATGCAAATTTTCGTCAACGTATATGATCGTGGTATTGCTGCTAAAATATAGAATCCAAACCTTGTCTAGCTACTTGTACCACTACAGGCAAGCCTGGTGTTCTAGTGGAAAGACATCTGCAGCCGATATCACAAAACGCTAGGATTAATCCTAACTCGAGAACGGACTTTGTCCTACGTCTTCGGATAACCCATCCTAAGTCTTAAGATGAATCCTAAGTTAGGAAGAGTTTGGTGAAATCGACGGGCTCTACAATGGCAGAGTTTGTGGATTCTAATCCCACCGAATTTTATTTTCACAGGACTCGGGGAGAAAGTACAGAGTAATCAGTGCTTAGCACATATCGATGAGGGGGTTGTTCAAACACATGCTGTTCAACTCTAGAGGCAGGCAGTCAACTATGGTGTTGTACCGTCCCTTTAATTCACCGGTTGACAGCTCTACTTGCTGGTCCTTGCACTGTGAGGTCCTCCCATTGGAACAGCGGGGAGGCATACCCACACCTTGGGAACCAGCAGAGTACCGGTTAAACCACCAGTCAAAGACTCCTCCGAGTAGTGACTGCATGAACTTGAACTTTGAGGAGGTCAAGTATGGCATTGTCAGTGGCCCCTGCCAGAAGGGCCAGTAACACAAATCACACACGACTTGGATACTTCTACAGTGCAATGCAAACTGTGAATTCGAGAGTGCTATAGTAGTGACCCTGTTTCATACACATGTAGCACTGCAGAAAATACTTTCCGTTTAGCTTGAATGAGGCTTATCTAACCTTGTTAGTGCTCAAACATCTCTATGAAATGGGGCTAACTTGTTTTCAAGCGAACAAAATTATAACTGACTAGGACTACAACTGATAGGTGAAAGACAACATAACGCATCCAAGTACATATTAGCTCTAGAAATCAAACTACAATTTAACAGTCAAGTGTCAATATTTGTGTACCCTTGGCCTATTTTCATTAATGCAACATGTAATTTGATTGTATGTACCTTGCTTTTTTGCTTATACATTTTAAAGCATCTACATGTAAGAAGATTTATCTTTAAATTGGGAACAGGAAAATATTCCTATAGCAGACGGAAAAATCATACCATCCCTCGCTTTAACAAACATCAACAAAACCCGTTATCGTTCAGCCAGTTTTGGGTTACGGTGACCCGGCAGGCTTTCCCCAAGCATTCATTGGGGGTCCAGGAAGCATCTCGAACATGAATACCAGGGATTTCTTCATTTCCACTGCGGAGACATTATTACAACATTCCTGAGCCTCGTAATGTGACCAATGCTTTGTTTAGCTTGAAAGTCATCCACTGTATATGATACGACCGACCGGATACTTTCAAGGGAGACAGGTCGATATGTTGTGCAGTCGAAAATCAAGTGGATGGACAGGCCTGTATGCTTCGTTTATGAAAGAGCAAGGGCACCAAGGCATTTTCTCCTTGGTAAAGGGCACCCTATGAGGAAATTGTAAACTTGTACTGTAGCATTTCAAGAGCACCAAGGCAACGACCAGGGGGTAAAGAGGCAGTCACCCTCTTTGCCTCTGTGAAGTACAGTGTATCAGATCTGGATTGATCCAGTTATCTGGCCTGGAATTTCATCTTTTGAGAGGGCAAGGCAATTATTAGTTTATAAATGGGCAATTCCACTGAAAAATATATGGGTGGTTTTGAAGTGGCAACAAGGCCAAGACGAGGGCAACAGAGGCCAATGTATAATTCCACACCGCTCAGTATTTTGAGCTTGTAAAGAACTGAAGTACTAACTCAACTAAAACGAGAGTTTGGTAAGGAATAATGTTAACTTAGACCAAAGACTCTTAGATTTCACACTGGAGTTTCGTGTTTCTTGAGGGCACTATACAATTTTCTGCACTGTTACGTGCCCCCTGGTCATTGCATCGGTTCCCCCTGAAACATTACAGTAGAAATGTGTACTTCCTTCATAGAGGAAAAGAAAAATGCCTTGCCGCTCTTTGCTTTTCCCCAGAATAAGCCTTCAACTGCATTATAAAACATTCAGATCGTAACTGTAATTTGCCAATTGGGCCAAAGCAATACGCCCAAATGGCCTAAACACAATGTGTACATACAATGTATGAAGAATGACAAAAATGATTAGTAGCGCAATTAAAGTTAAGTGAGTTTTTTATTGTAGCCGAACTTGCCTATCATTAATTTTGCACGCGATGGGGATAAAAGGCTTTCGGTTTTTTTTTTCAAGGGGACAATGTTAGTTGAACTCAAATAAATTATTAAAAAGGATGGAGGACACAAATAGCAGCAGTTTCATTTGACATAAGTATCTACAGGTACTTGAGAAATAGGTTTAGGTTTTCACAGCTGTATTTTAAAAAGTGGAACTGTTGATAATAAGAATTGTACGCCATTTACATACTCGATATTGAACTAGTTGTTGGCAGCAGCAGACTGATCACCTTAAGGGGATGTGACATTTTGTGTTTTGAGTATCAAGAAAAAAAACAAAAAAGGAAGTTGACTGAGTATCTTAAGTTAAATTTGGCTCAAAGAATGACATGTATAGAGCAGCGTTTGAACCTGCAACCTCCAGATTAACGACAGGTGTTCAACCAATTTATTACAGCTACTTGCATTCCAACCCTAATGTTGGCAATTTCCCCATTTTGTGAACATCTTTGTTAGCAGGTGCCAGTCAGAAGCCATTAAACAGTTAACTGTGTAGCCAGGGATCACACCAGGTTTATGATACAACTTGGAAAGAGGCAGTTGAGGGATCACCTTTAGGAGTATGCAACTTTTTTGTATCAAGAATCAAAGGAAATTGACCGAGAAATTTTCAAAATAATTTTGGGTTGAACAATGAAAACTTTACAAGAGGGGAACTTCAAAGGGGGAACTTCAACGTTCAACTTTCTTCCTCCATGGTTCAACCAACGGAGCCACCTCAAGGTAGGGCCCTAATGTTGGTGGTCTCCGTTTTTAGTTGTTGCTATTATCTTTGTTTGAGATGAGATGTGTGGCCATGGGGGAAGGTGTGAGGCACTTGTTGACTATAGAGCCTTTCTACACAAGCTGGGCACACAGGTGGCATTTATTGCATTCAAAGAAGAAAACCAAATCAATAATGTGGTTATGTCATTGTCCAGTTCTTTTTCGCTGATAGTCCGCCGACTGGAAGACAATGAATGTGTTCTTCACTGCAGGATAAAGCATTTGACCCTCAAGGCAAGACTACAGTGAGATGAGAGCATTTGATGCTGTCAGGGGCAATTCTGTAAAACTCCTTGATCAGAAACACCCAGATGAGATGATCAACAAGTTGCTTGCAAATGGGTACAATAGTGCAGAATACCCGCAAACTTGTGACAAATGTCTGAAAGTTTGCCATCTTGGTGTACCTTACAATCATGTTGGAAATAATTTGGGTTTTCAAGAAATGAAAACAATTCTTGTTTCGATCTTGTACATAGATTGCCATAGCAAGAGTACTTGGTTATTGTAATAATAATAATAATTAATAATAACATGCATATAGCGCTTAATGCAAGGTTTCTAAGCGCTGAACAGGAAGTGAAGTGAATTACAAGTAAAAGTGGGATGAAATAGCAGAAACTGAAAAGACTAGTTGGACTTAAATAAGTGTGTTTTTAGAGCGATTTTAAATGAGTCCAGTGTAGATGAGGCACGGATGTGAAAAGGACAGTTTCATTATTCCTATTAATACATTGTACATATGTTTTGAAGAGGTCTTTAACTGGGTCTTCCGAGCTTGGTTATTATAAAACCAGGGAGGCGAGATAAAACCATGACAGTGTTCACACAACCTGAGTTTTCTATTTTTGAACATGTGATTTTCATAAAAGTTTCTTAAAAATGGTCTTGTGTAATGTGTGGTGTGTGAGTCTGGGACACAAAGCCATATGGAGGAACCTGGATCTCGTTTAAAAAAAAACCAAGTGTCTATGGGCATTATTTCACCAGGATAGTGTTCACATGACTAGAAATTGCTATTTTTTAACATGGATGTGATTTTAGTTTTACCAGGTTTCTTGTTAAAAGTGTGTGTATCTGGGACACAAAGCTGGTTAAAATTTATCAGGTGTCAGCCTCCGGGGAAATGAGAGAGAGGAAAAAAATGGCATGACCCCAATCAGAGGTCTTGATGGCACATACCGCGGCACAGTGCTTTCTTATCAACTCTTGTAAGATCAATCACGAGTGCAACAAGAAAACCAAGCAAGCTGTGATTCTGATTTATAAAGCAATTTGGGAGAGTTCCTTTCCGATCGGCCGGAACTCGCATGGGAAAGGAGTCATGGCACGAGGCATGGGAGGTAAATTGGATAAGGAGGGATTGGTCTTTTGTTTCGGTATTCAATGGAATTTTTTCTTCTTTCTTGTTTTGTGATGCGGGGAAATTACTTACAGTTGATTGTAATGGATGGTGAAATGTTACGACTGACTTTTGTTGATTGTTTTTCATAAGATGAAATCAAAGAAATTTCTCACAAAAATGTGTGCCCTGCAGCCAATTTCGCAAAACATTAGGATTAACTAAGGGTAACTAAGCCCATACTTGTTATGTCAGTAACTCTTCCTAACTCAGGATGGGTTTAATGCGTCCTAACTGATATGGTTCTGGAACTAACTCGTCTTAAGTCCTAAGATTAATCCTAATTTAGGAAGAGTTTGGTTAAATCGACAGCTGGAGGTTAAAGATATTATCCGCAGGCCTGGAATTTTATCTTTGCAAAGAGCAGAAAATATTAAAGAATGGGAAACATTGAAAGGGACTAAAAGGCCAAGACCAGGGCAACAGAAGCACACTGCCTTGGTGTAAGGCATGGCCTTTATCCAGCATTTCTTCATTGCTGCAACGGCTGCAACAAACAACATGTTTGAAACACTAGCAGATTGAAAACAGTTTTCTCTTTCTAAAAAAGAAAATTTGATGGTGAGATTGAAAATATAAACTAAGGGAGACCACTAACAAAGGATTTGATAGCTCAGTTGGTAGAGCGTCAGCATGTTACTCTGGAGGTTGTTGGTTCAAATCCAGCTAAAGTCAATTTGTCTTTGTTCAACCCCAAATTATTTCAAATTACCCAGTCAGTTTCCCTTGTGGATTAATAGTTTACAAAATATTAAGCAACAAAATTACTAGGTGAACAAGGTTACATAATAAAGTCATTTGATATGGATTAGAATCCCAAGCAAGTACCATGTAGTGTGTCCTTCAGCAACTCACTTGTCTATAATTGGTTTTCTCCCCTAAAATTGTCTTACAGATGAAGTACATTAAAGGTATAAAGTAGATGTTAAATTTGCATCAGGGATAAAGAAATTTTTTTTTTTACCCATACACCGATACATGTGTGTGTTATCACTGTATACTCGGTACTTTCCTCAGTCGGAGTCCTGTGAAAAAATATCACAGGCATATTACTCGAATGGGATTCGAATCGTGGGTTATAAAGCATAAAGCATTACCTTTGTAAAAAATGTCCTGGTTAAGAAAAAAGTTTTCTGTGATTTTATTACTAATACAAAATAATAACAGTGCAGGCCTACATTTTAAAAATTGCTAAGTTGCGTCATGAAAGACACACCTGTCACAAAATTATTACATTAAATATTGGGCTTGTTATTCAAAATGAATTTTATGAGGGAAAGCAAAATGTCACCTTGAAAGGGACACAGTGTGAGAGGGTGCACAGTGATGCCAGACCACGACAGAATTGTTGAATATTTTAACACTTCATGTTTTAAGGCAGTGCAATTTAGACCCCCCCCCCCCCACACACACGCACACACACACAAGAAAATAAATAAATAAATAAAAAATAAATAAAAAAATAAAACAATAAAAACAGAGTATAAAATAATATGAAACTAAATAAATTAATGCAAATAAAAAAAGTTGTAAATGAGTTATGTTTATTTTTTATTTTTTATAACAAATAAATAAAATAAAAAATAAAAAGTTATAGATAATACAACAAATTTAGTAATTTTTACCAGAAAGCCTACTTTTATATCATTCCTAACATTTTCTCACTCAAACAAATTCTGTTGAAATGTTTGCTTCTATACTATTTATTGACAGGCTTATGGATGTTGAGGAAACAGAAGCCATTCGTGCACAAAGGGGCACTCACTGTTGTACAAACTTACAATTTATTTACCTTTCACAAAAAAGAGTTGACACACGAACAGGATCAATGGCAAATACTTCTCTTCGAGGGGCAGTCCACAAAACATCAGTGGTGTTATGTAAAGTGTTGGGGGAGGGCTATGTAAATACACCGGTAATTGATCAAGTTACATGCTGAGTGATAAGGACTTGTGTATTTAAAGGCAGGGTATACTTTGTAGTTACTCCAAAAGTTAAAGATGAAAACAAATTTTCTTTTAAAGAGCACTGGAGAGCTGCTGAATGCTGTTAAACGTCTATAAAATGTAATGTAGTTTTAGAGAAAGAATATGAAGAAAAAAAATGCACCTGCTTTAAAGTCCTCAAATTATTGAGATCCACACAAAAAAATCATATGGAAGTTTTGTTTCGAAGTACTTGCAGGTTACCTAAATCACAACAAAGAGAACAACTAGCCATCCAATGTTTAGTCGAAGCCCCTTAGGCACAGAGTGTGTATATTGGATAATCTGAACCTGTCTACAAGTGTTTGTGTTTCTTTTCTTAATGTGCATCGTCAATGTTTCACGAATAGACATTTTAGCCCCTGCAGCAAAACTTGTTTGAAGAAAACCGGATTTGAAGATACAAACCAATGCGTAAACGAAAGTGTCTGTTCGAGAAAACTCAAATTTATCTAGGTCATTCAAAAGTGCCTCTTCATGGAAACTCAAAACCTAGAGTACCAGTACTTGTTTTTTGCACTGTTTCAGCGCTATAACCTTTAACGTAAAAAAAAACCAGCAAATCGAAGTGTGGCTAACCAAGAAAACTCAAAACTGTAAATTTTGTGCAATTGATCTTGTGCTATGACTACAACAATAATGTCAAAAAACTATAGCATTTTATAGTTTGAACTTGGGGGAAAATATTTATTCCAATGAAAACATCCAAAATGTTGAAAATCCAAAAAATATGATTTTATGTATAGAAGTGCTTCTTTGAGAAAATGGTGACTAAATATGCAAAAATAAATCCTTAACACAATCTGGAAGAATACCTGACAAATCACAGACCTTTCACTGTACACAGAGCACACAACTGCATAATTTACCAGAGAAAACTGTGTCACTAACAAACATACAGTCCCCACTGTTTGATGTGTAAACACAGACAAAAACTACTTTTTTTTGTATGTGAACACACACGACATACTTCATCAATCAATCCATGGGGTATATATCAACTGATTGTATACATTTAGTTCACATCAGCTATGGAACGCACGTAGGCCCCAAATTGTAGAATAAACTTTGATTCAGTGTTTGCGAATTCGCTCATTTTTCACACCCGTCAAAGCGGTACACTTTCACTGTAGTCTCCCTTCATCATAGTGGGACCATATTAAAGATTCTGGATTTTCTACCCTTCAACTCAATGTAACCAAATCGAGGCTTGAGTGAAAAAATAGTCTGGTTCCTTTTTGTACGATGAGTAGTAGCATCCATTACTGTTACTTGAGACAGAGAACAAGACCAAGATTTATCATTAATCAAGCATGAGGACATTGCCCAGTCTTCTCAAGACAGCTTCTATTTTACCCGAACTGTTTTTCCGCCGTAACAACTGCGGAGATGGACTACGTACACTGCAAGAGGCTTACATGTACATCTCTCTATCAGTAGTTAAAATGAGACTACTTGACTGTGATCAATTGCTTGTTGACTTACTGAGAAATCACCTTTTGTTGGCCGGTTTTTGGTGTCACCCTGAGAACAAAGTTGATAAGCCACGTCCCTGAGTGAACACGTGCAATACTTAGCAACACAAAGTGCAGGATAACTGAAGTAGTCCCAATGTAAACTCTGTGTAAATAGTGTACAAGCTATGGACCTTTTGTGATCACAAAAGCGCATAATTATGACATTTTCCAACTTGACATGATGTGTCGATTGCATTTTAAGGAGAGCAGTGTCGCCCTCCCCTCAAATTTCCTAAAAATTCGATTTAAAATGTAGTTTACAAAAAGCTCAACTTTTCTCTGCACTGGGATGCAGATTTGCCAAAAACGACAACAATACAAGGGAAATTGTTCATTGCTTGCTTGCCATATAGACACCTGCAAAACAGCTGCATCAGAAAAGTCTGACAAAATTCTGTTTTGCTCAGGAACAAAACAGCCCCTGCACAACCACTTTGAAATTGACTCACTAATAGTGTGTTGAGAATTTAATTTAGCTTGTTGACTTTAAACAAACAATACACTTGTTAGTCTTAGAACATTTTTAAGTAGAGCGAAAAATACAAAAGGTTAATCACCTTACATTCTGCGATGCCCATCTTTTGGTCATTAATTATGTAAGACGCCCTACAGCAACACATTAAGTAATGGTCTCTAATTGTCCGTTACGCAGTGTGGATATGATTATAATTAATTAAACCTTACAGCATACTTTACATTATTATGAGGCTTAAAACAAACTTGATTGGGTTTTTTAATTTGAAATTATTGGTGGCTGGGTCAAATAACGGAAAATTTAAATTCAGTTTTATAAAATAAAATAAAAAAGACAAAATACCTAGCTGGCCATGATTGTGGTTTCAGACCTGTAATTTAATCTTTGAGGGGGCAAGGCCATTTCCACACAGCAAAGGGTACTTCCGTTGGAAAATTTGTTCAAGGGGCCCCAAGGCGCGTGGTTTGTCTTGGAAATATCAGTTGCACATCAAATCCAAAAGCTTTTACACAAAGTTACCACTAAAAAGTTCCCAGAGTTCGACTCTGCAGTTGGTCTACAATGTACTTTGACAAACAGACTTGGTAGGCCTACATGTACATGTATACTCCACAAAGAATGCACGTACAATTTCCTTGATGTGATTTAAGGTGTTAAACAAATTCTCTTATTAAAGTTTGATGACAGATCTTAGCAGGGATATCGAAGAACATGAGTTATGACTTTAAAAGTAATTTCTTGTTTATTTGTTGATTTGTTGAAAAATCAAGCCCTGCATGGGTTTGACGGGAGACCTCTACGATTTATCACAAGACTGTCAGCAAAATGCCTTCACTGTAACAAACCTAAACCTTAAAACACTAATGTCAATAAACAGACTGCAGCATCCAGCAATTTATAGGAAGAAGTGGCAGAGAGTTTCAAGATGAAGGGTACTATATTCAAGAGTGTGCATTTGTATAAATCATTGATATTTATGGGTTTATTGAAAAAAAAAACTTATTAAAAAAAACACCTGCGCGATTACAACAGATTGTTGTGTTAATAAATAATGAGGTGACGTTTGTTCTGTAGCCGATTCATTCACATCTTGGGTGTTGTATTTCTAACGAAACAAATCTCGCTAGCGGAGATGTTTTTTTAATACAATTACAGGGCTGGATGGCCATTTGGAATAATAAACTGCAGTGTTAAAAATTGGTGGGTAGTTCGAAGAAAATAACTGAAAATAAAAAAAATTGTGCGCATACAATGTATCATTTATATTTTTACCCTCAACAATGTTAAATACACACACCTAAAGAGAAGGTGATTTAAGAATTGGAAAGATAAGAAAATAATCTTCAGATGAACACTATAAGACAAGACACAGCAAGACTTAGTTATGGGAGGTTGCTGGCCCACTGCTTGAATTACTACACACAGGCAAGTGTTCCAGTTACCAATTCGAAACCCTATTGCACCATGCATAACCTCACATACAATTGTTAAAATTCTACGGTGTTACATTTTGTCTAGTACAGACACACCATCCCCGTACATTTTAATTAAAAATAAATTAAAAAATTCTCCCTGAACACAGATCACGGCACAGATATAAATATTGGTTCAATATCGAACCCTGCCACACCACAAATAACGTCATGTGTCAACAGCTTGCATTGGATGAGGTGTAATTAAATACCACTTTAAAAACAAAAATCAATCGCGCGCCATTCGTCAACTGATCTAAGGGGGGCCATCCAGGTTTATTACACGACGCGTTGCTAAGCCCTCCCTAGCGACGGACGCTCAGGGACGCTCAGACTTTACTTTGGGCAGATGGCCGGAGCACCTTTTTATGACGAGTGCATCTCGAATAAGGCAATTTTGACTCCCTGTTGTGAGTATTAATTAAACACAATGAGGAATAATGTGTTTAATACTGCCGTGGCTGTGTTTGTGTTTGGTTGAGATATAAACACTTCACATTCTTAGTAACTTGATCAGTTGGTTTTATTAGGGTGAACAAAAAAAAGAATTTATTTTTTATTACAGTCATTTGCAAAGTAGCAGACTTATAATGTTTTATTCTTAGTAGATGCATGGTTTTCCCTTGATTATTTTTCCCAGTGGAAAGCCAGTAGGACTGGTTAGCTTGTCAATTACACTAGTCCAACAGCTTGTGGTCAATTATATACTTCCCAAATTAGGGATGTCTAGTTGGGTAAATTTTTTACTTGTCCTAAGTTGTTTTAGCGGGTGTTTGGGTGGCGGAAAACTGTACTTTGGAGAACACAGTCGCTGAATAGTACTATGTTTTTGTCTAGCGCACTATCTTTGTATGCAAACTGTAGCTAGATCAAGGTGTACATGTATATTACACAAATATCCATGTTTATCTGGCCATAGAGCATACCATGGAGAGCATACAAAACAAAGCATCCTCAAACTGTCTTAACTCCCTAGGAAACATGTCAACACTACAGGATATTATGCAACATGTCTCAGCCCAGAAAGGCTTCCTATTTATACACCTGGGTTAAGAGAAGCAATTTATGGTTGAGTCTCTTGCTCAATGACACAAGAGTCAACTGCCCTAGGCCTTTTGACCATGACACGCCACAAACAAAAGTTCCTTAAAATTTTCAGATACCTTTTGGAATCTCAACTCCTAAAACTGTTGTTCCTTTGAAAAAAAATTCAAAAAAAAAAAAGCCAAAGGGAAAGATATTCTTGGATCAAAGACTCTCAAGCCCATTTTATCAAAGTCAGAATTCATAATAATAATATCAAAGTCTTGACTCTTATTGGGTTAAACGTTTTACTTGCGTTACACAACACAAGGGCCCAAGGCTTTAACGTCCCATCCGAAGGACGAAGCAATGGTTAAAGTGTCTTGCTTAAAGGGACATAAGTGTCATGGCTGGGGAATTAGAAGTAAACTTTGGGTCTTACCTTTGCTTTTGTGTTGATGTGTGCTCCGAGTTCATACAGTCTTTCTGAGATCACTATTTTGTTATCCTTTGCGGCTAGCATGAATGATGTAATTCCTGTCTCCTGAGGTGGAATAAAGAATACACAAAATAGAAGGAAAGCTGAGTATGCTAATAGTATTAGAAGTAATTATAAATGTCCGCTATGAAGTTAAAGACACTAGACACTATTGGTAATTGTCAAAGATTAATCTTCTCACTGGGTGTATCACACAATATGCACAAATCAACAAACCTGTGAAAATTTGAGCTCAATTGGTCGTCGAAGTTGCGAGATAACTATGAAAGAAAAAACACCCTTGTCACACGAAGTTGTGTGCTTTCAGATGCTTGATTTCAAGACCTCAAATACTACATTAATTCTGAGGTCTCAAAATCAAATTGGTAGAAAAATTACTTCTTTCTCGAAAACTACGTCACTTCAGAGGGAGCCGTTCCTCACAATGTTTATACTATCAACAGCTCCCCTTTACTCATTACCAAGTAAGGTTGTTATGCTATTAATTATTTTGAGTAATTACCAATAGTGTCCACTGCCTTTAAGCATCCTAGGGGCAAACTAAAACTATTCTGAAAATATTTGTGTAGACAGCCAGAAGTTACATTCTACATACATTATACACTGCATTAAATAAGAAACCAAAGAGCACTATCAAATTGTATTGGACTGGATCATCCACTCAAGGTCAACTACACCATAGGGTCAACCTACAAGGTCAAAGGTCATGACCTGTAAGGTAAAATATTGCTCTGCAAGTTTGAAGATAATTGCTTCTGATAAGAAAGGTTTTGAGATTGGAACAAAGAGTGGAATAAGTTTGAGTAGTTTACAGCCCCATAGTCCTATGCTGACTCTAAAGGATGAAACAAAGAGAATGAAAGAGAATCGTCTTTTGAGTTTTCACTGAAGTTATGAGTTAGGATTTTTGGAGGATTTGCATGGTGTTTAGCAGGACTGGTATATCACAAAGATACCATGATCCCTATTGCCCTGGACTTGGCCTTGGTGCCCCTACGAAAAGTTTCCTCAAACCTCATCATTTTACAAAGAAAGTGCCCTTTAACTACAGATGGCGTTGCCCTCTCACAGCTAAAAATTCAAGTCTGGTTTAGAGATCAAAATTGAAAAACAAGCACTTGTTGCTTATTAAATTCCACTGGATCAGAAATTGTCTACAAGTACGTGTCTTCTCTTTTTCATTGATTGATGTTTGTTGAGACTTTTGGATGAAACTTGGATTTGAAAACCTAAAGAACAAATCAGAAATCTTATGGAAAGTGTCCGTCAGTGGGTGGGGAAAAACACTAGAATTGTTCCTTTCCAGGGCTTTTATGCTGGCCTAAAGCTTCAATTACTGCACCTGGTCAGCTGACAGGTGGCCATTTTGAGTGATGGATTTACAATTGTTTTATAGCATTATGCAACATCAGGCTGGATGCAATTTGGCACTACACCCAGTACCTCAATGCTACAACCAAAAGGTTCAGAGACTCTATAATATAGAGACTCTAATGGTTGGTAAGTTGTTTGCAACAGCTAATTCTATTTTCTCAGACTCTATAATACAAAGCTATAGGTTTTGACAACATGTGATGAAGTTCTTTCCCACTTTGATGATTGGGATTTGATATACGTACTTCTGTTGAGAAAATTTCAAAGAAATCAAGTAGACTTTGAGAAAATTTTGAAATCATGAAAAAAACTGAGAAATCACAGATGAATAATCTGAGGTAAATTTTCAGATGTGGTTGCTCTGAAAAGTGCCAGTGGGTTTGTTCTCAAATTTTGATTTGACTGAGTGCACCTTTTCACACGACAGGGCCAATTCCCAGTCAAAACCCCATGAAACTACTGGGGGATTTTTTAACCCATCATCACACTTTTAAAACACAATTTTCCTGAAGAAAAAACAGAGAGTACATGTAAGGTTAGGTACATGTAAGGGAAAATGCTAACCCCGGTTGATGTCTCCAAAGATTCTTGCAAGTTCTGTAGTTGCAAAGATTAACAACACCAATGTAAAAAGCTCTAACCCAAACTTCCAGCAAATTTCCCCAGGAAACTCTTCCCGTTTGAATAAGGGTTCTTTACATAATTATTACCAGGGTTGTAGCTAGACCAATTTTAGTGGTGCGCAGTGAATCAAATTTTGTTGGAAGTCTACTGAGGGCAAGGGGATCAACAAAATTATTCATGTTTAATTATGGGGCCATTATTGCTGAAGTGGGGCCAGGTTCCCAAACTGTTTGTGTCACGGGGCCCTTGCAATAAGTTGAATGGCCTTTGGATTGTGTTATTTCTCACTCCTTATCATTAGCTGTGTCTCAGACCAGTGCAAAGTGGACACTACACTGTATTTGAAATCTGTGCTGGGCAGCATAATCTATTTTTCTCAGAGTCCTGAGTCCTGGGCAGGCCCGCCCACCACCGCCCACCGCGGCTACAACACTGCATTACAGAGCAATTTATCCATTATACCCACTCGGTTTTCGCTAAATGAAGGCCTTCCCTTAAAAGCCTTTAAACGTAGGCACATGATATAGAAATTATAATCCAATTTCTTTAGAGGTCACAGTAATATATTCGTCAGGCTTTTGAGCATTCACAAATGAATTATTCATTAAATTATTTATGGGGGAAAGAAAAACTCGTCACTGTGGCTGGTTCTTATACTAGGAAGGTCATTCGAATCTTTCAAATACATATCCCCTGGAACTTCTCCACAGAAAAATGGCAACAAATGAACAAAACAATCATCAATACACCCTTGGGGGCTGATTTTTAAGCGGATAATGATTCTGAAGTCTGTTCACACCTCCCATGCCAGTGCTTCTCTAAGCGACACCTGCAAAAAATCAGTAATCCGTGACTATTTTTCACTGGGTGATTTTGCAGATTTTCTGGCCTGTGACTGTGTGATGTTTTCAGTCACAGTGTCAGCGTTTCTTTCATTGTTTGGTTGCTATGGCAATGGTAAAGTGGCATTTAAACCGACTGAAGTGACACAGTGAACACAAAAGTGTGGCGACCTCGGACCGGCGCACAAACAGAGTACTTGTGAAGTTGCAATCGCATTAATACAGAGACACACCTGTAGTTTTGTAGTCAAATAAATAGCCACTTGGCTTTTGGGCTTGGGGGCCCCTTCAATAATGTATCAACGGTAAAGCTAAGTGTCACGGATCGAGGCAGCCATGGAATCTTTGAGGATAATGTGCTTGAAATGTTCCTGATAAAATAATTGCTCTGAAAAGTTGTAAGCCTATCCCCTACTCTAGTACTACCCAGCCTGTAGTAACTGGGTAGCTGTACATGGCCTAATTATCACGGCATCAATTGACCTTGTTTGCTTGGATGCATTGAAAACAAACACAAATAAAAATACAAATTTCAATAAATAATTCCATGTCTTTTCGTGTGAAACTTGACGTGGGGTAAAAAATGCACCCCAATTTTTTAATAAATGTTCAGTAAAAGATTTCCCTTGTTAGTTGTATTGTCATAATTGTAATTGTAAAGCAAAGCAAAATACTTCATAAATCCATGGAGCAATAAACTAGTTTATTGCTCCATGATAAATCGTATACCACCAGTTACATCTAGAAACTATAAGGCTCCCCTGTGAGTGGGGGAGCCTTAGTTTCTAGAAGTAACCACCAGTTTGCTACTCAAAAATCTTCATTTGCTGCTCAATGTAAACATATGATTTAGTAGGGGGCCTAGCTATGTACAACAAAATGGTCAGTCCAAATGTTTTGCTATGCAATGTCCTCGGTGATAACTAAAATGAAAACATTGCCATTGGACTTTTGGAGGTAGGTCAAATAATTATTAAATTAAAAATCATGGATAACTTTCCGTATGGCGCCACCACGGTTTCACTCATTTTTACAAAAAGGGATATCTCATTGAGGTTAATTAGGTACTGTATTATTTCATATCAAATGAAAAAGTGGTGGCGCCATACGAAACTTTTCCAAAAATCACTACCAATCCATTAAAAAAAATTAATATTATAATAAATAAACTTACCTCATCAGCTCTGTTTATTTCAGGGTCTCCCTTCTCTGCATTCCTAAGAATAGATTCAATACTTCCCCACTCTCCACGCATACATAACATGAGCAACCGTCCATTGGTCCCTAGTCCCTGTTGAGGACCAGTACTACCCCCGGCGCTGCCCGGTGGTGGCCCCACAGCGGACCCGGACGACACGCTGCTAGCTCCGGTCGACCCGGCCACTGAAGACCCGGCCACGGACACGGAGTCTGACATGGTGACGGAGTATGGAAGACCCAAACGGGACTGCTTCAGTTCCTACAAAGAAAAGGAGGAATAACCCATGACTTGTTTGGTAGAAAAAATCACAGTAGAAATATTCCAAACACTTTTTAGTGTCTCGCATCGCACACCACACAGCGAGATTAACACGCAAGTTGCTACCGATTAACTTGGTGGCATGTAAACATTAGACTTACTTAACTTTTCTTTTCCCGTGAGCGGAGTAAAATTCCAGATATAATCACTTCATAATGGCGATAATTCCCAACAGAAACTCACAAAAGTTCAACACAAGTGTTCCATAGACTCAGGCCATCGCATGGGTGTTGTTGTTCCAATAGGCTGTGGTTGTGGACGAGGAAAAAATATGGAATTTATGTGGAAGAAATATGATCCCGATAGTGGTCCAGACGTTTTTATCTGGTCGACTGGCTGCACATTGTATGTTAGATAAAGTGCCTGTGCATTACATAGTGTTCGTACACACCAGTCTAGTCCGCGTGTGGTCTACGTAGGAATGAATACAATGTGTGGTGGTAGTCTGTGGGGTTGTTCCAGAGCAGTCAAGTGTAATGTGGTTAGAACTATTAACCCTTTATTTTATTTTTTTTCCTTTTACTAAAAAAAATTACTTTATTATCCACTCCTGAAATAGCTGAAGAGGCTTTGTGAAGTGACAACCGATAATTATCGAGTGACAGAAATTATTCATGAACAATTGGATGTGTTTTGGTTTCATAGTGTAAAAGGTACATTTTTATTTGAGGGGGTTGAGGGGGTTGGGGGGGGGGGGGTAGGGGGGTAGGCTGCGAAGGCAACTTTTGTATTTATAAACATTTTCTACGAACATATTATATCATCTTTCGAACCATTGATCGCAAGTAGGCCTACAGAGAAATCTGATTGAATAATAATCACCATACGCCTTCAATTCATCAAAGAAGCAGGGTGCTGAATTCAACACAAAGTTTTAAAAGAAGATGCAAATTTTGTTTCATTGAGCCGTACCCATAACCCAATTAATTCGCAAGCTGTAAGATGAACCCCACTCACTGCAATATATTTGCATACATCCGATTACAGGTTATGGCCTATATATTAATGTTTGCCAAATCAATAAGTAATTCTCAGCAGACCATTGTGCTTGGTATCAAGTTTCATTGCCATCTGTGTTGGCACTTTGGGACTTTTTGACGCTAGGTGGCAGCAGCACACGTGCGCTGAATGCGTTGAATAAGGTGCATGCTGGTCTAGCTAGCGCTCACGTTTGATCCCTAGCTATACCACCAGCATGCATCTCATTTAACAGTTAGCGCTTGTTTGTGTTTTTACCCGGTAAGTGTGCTCTAAAGTCTCCTGTTTGTGACCAAACATAAACAAATGAAGAAATAAACCTGTGAAAGTTTTTAAAAAAACACTGGACACTACTGGTTTGTCAAAGAAAAGTCTTCTCACTTGGTGTATCTCAACAAACCTGTGAAAATTTGAGCTCATTTCAAATGAAAAAAAAATAATAATAATTTTAAGGCAAAAATATTTCAACGCAATATGTAACCATACAAAGTGAAGTGGACATAATGCATATACTTTATCTTCAATCTTGCAAAACTAGGCCTAAATAGACACCATTAAAGATAATCTGATTATTTTCGTGGAAAATTGATTAGCTTTCAATCAGAAAGCTCACCTAGTTATAAAGTTCTGCCGAGTTCCTGTGGAGCAATGATATTTACACAGATCCATAACGACTCTCAAATTCTAGGAAATGACACTGGAAAACTGTTGACAATCACAGTTACTTATTTCGCAATATTATTGCCATACACAAAACTATAGGAACGTGCAACAAAATCCCTGGCGAAACTTTAATTGTTTTTCAAATTGTTTTACTGTTAGTGATCACCTAACTGGATTGATTTTTCTCGGTGGGTTTTATTTGAAACCAGAGAAGGCATTGTGAATAGTATAAAAATCCAATGTTTATGTGTAACAAACAAGTTGTATGGCATGTTCAATTACGTATGTTTATAGGTTTGCTCGTCGTTTTTTTTTTCTTCAGCAGTACAGTGGGCAGATATTTGCAAAGTATTTCGAGGGATGTTGCCTTTGATATTAAAATCATGGAATTTGACCATCTGATTTTGTTTCACATATGGTTCGGTTGGCAAAACCTCGGACTGTGACGTTGCGATAAAAAGGTCTATTGCACATTTTGGTCGTCACATGAGTTGACATAAGGTTTTTACTTGTATTGTTTTATTAATAATTCAATGTCACCAACCAACGTAGACTTGTTTCGAACGCTACAGTCGGCAACAACGACCTTGTTAAATTTATGATCGCGTTGGGGCAGAACGTCCTTAGTGATTTTATAATAATTACTACGTCTCTGTAATTTTTAATCATAAATCACTCTGTTGTGGGGCCATAAAGTGACATTTTTATCGACCTATTGTAGCCACCCACTGTGGCAGGGGTTGTTTTGATAACTGAATCAAGCAGTGTTACTTGCAATGTCTGCACTCTCTAAAACTGGTCAGAATTGACACTGATTCTGGGTCCCGGGTCATAACATGGGCCCAACTTCATAAAGCCTTTATGTAAGCACAACAACTTGCTAAGCACAGATAAGTATTGCTTAGCAGACACAGGTTACCAGCCAAAAGTTTGCATTTGTGGCTTGTGCTCCACTCAATGTTTGCTTATCAAATTGAATTTGTCAAGTTTCTGCTTAACAGCTTTATGAAATTTGACCCTGACCCACAACCTCGTTACCATTGGCAGCGCGCCGCATCGATACCTCTCGTTATTGGCGAGTAAAGCATGCTAGGGGATACATTGCGCGACGAGATCGATCACCCCTTGGGAACGAGGTTGAACCTGACCCATATTTGGGTTAGGCTGACCCGGAAACTGTCGACTCGCATTTGTTGACATACTTTTTATTGATTTCTAATCAAGGGGGGGGGGGGCATTTCAGACGAGATAGGTTCGAAGGATGCTCAAAAATAATGTCTTCGGCGAAAAGAAACTCAGAGTCTTTCCTTTAAGCATTATTATAAGTTTGTGAGCACACTCAAGAGGTGAAACACCAATATTATTTACTTATAAATTCCAGCCATTGACCAATCAATCAATTTCTATTGGTGGCGCATGACACCAACAGTGTCAATTTGTCACACTTGTAAATTTGTCACACATGTCACTGAGACACACTATCAGTGTCAATTTTCTACACCCCTAAATTGCGTAAACGGTGAGCCGGTGTTTCCCTTTAAACTGCATAGTCTTTCACGGTGAAGTTTTACAAGTTATATAACCCAAAACAATGTGAAATGGCTAATACATTTTTATTTTCATAACATTTATTTAATAATCTCTCGCAAATGCCTTTCGGACACGTTGGGTTGGTTTCGGATGCTAACATTGGCCAGTACTATATAAGCTAGCCAGCACCGAGTTTTAAACCGGGAAAAACAGCTCATATACACAATATAACAAATGGATTTATTAATTTCGAATGAACTCGTTACAATCAGTCCCAAGTTCTGTGCATACACAGGTGAAGTATACGTGAGTGTTCCATTCCTCTGTGGTTATAACTCAAGCAGTGGTATTCCTAGTGTAGACTTGTATTTAATCCATATTCCGTTATTAATTAAAATCGGATGTGTGCGTTTTACTTGACTCATTTTTGCCATATTTTGATAAGCTTGGTCCCCTGTCTTTTTTCTTAATTCACGAGCCTGGAAGTTTAACGTCAGATATTCATCAGGCTATTGGCAATAATAATAATTTCGTGATAGAATCATATTATGCAGAATAATCATAGTAAACCAAAACAACCTTGTCTGTGATATATTTCGTTATTAAAGTCATAGCCATCTTAATTCGGAAACGACAAAAAGTAGGGCGCCCTCTATTATGACACCAAGGCTTCGCGTCAATAAACATCAACCAATTTGTTGGTTATTTAATATTAATCGGCTTTTGGGTGCGTTGTGGGCAAAGACCACTATTTAAAAAGGGGGAAATGAAATGGGTTTGTTGGTAAGGGCGATCTTCTTTGAAGTCGGTACACTCCCACAATGTGATATAAACACTAATCTCTCTCCCTCCCTACAAACATGGAGTCCCGGCTACAATGCGTTGCACAAATCAAGAAAGTGTGATTCAGTAACTAACAACAACAACACTTATTCTAGTCACTGGAAATCAGCTGTTAGCTTGGTAGGATATGAACCCACAACCCTGTGATCGCAAGCCATGCAGTCTAACCATGCACAGTGTGATCATGATAGTGATAATAATGTCAATCTCTACCCATTTCCCTTAAGGTACCTCTGTTGCATAGAAATGTATCTCATAACAGCTAAATGCCCTTCACTCCCATAAACATGGAAACTCGCATCCGGACGCAAGTAATAAATTGATTATAAGTGTCAGGGTGTTTCTATGCCATTACTTGAGGTAGAGGCTATACACCCAAGGCCGAGTGAGCGCAGCAAGTTCACACTAATTGCCCCTTGTTGCGACTTGAACGCAAGGCTAATGGGAGGTGTGAACTTTATTTCGGGAAAGGTCTTATTTTGATTACTTCTTTAATGTTGTGTTGATCTGATCAATTTAAACCGTTTTAAAGGGTGGCATGTAATAAAGTGGGTCAGAGAGGAACAGTTGGGCGAGTACATTTTGATTACAAGCATCATTGCCACATAATTTGACACACACAATCGGAAACATGCTAAGAAATGGCTAGGGCCATCACAGATTTGAATTTTGAAACGAATAAAACCTAGGTAGAATATATAACTATAGCAATTTTCAAAAATTGAAACATGGCTACCATTGCTTGTTACCAATATCTTTACAAAGGACACATCTGCTATTATGGCTTTGTACTAGCCAAATATCTGTCTCATTACATTCTCTGACGGCGAGCCAGTTTCCATACTTGTATTATCAAAGACAATACCCGTCTGCCGTACTAATTGGTTATAATTTAAATTTGTAAAAAAATAACTGATGTATGATATTATCCTAAATTTCAAAATAACTTAATAACGGAGTCGGATGTTGTGATCCATCAACTCTTCGAATACGTTACATATTTCATACTTTGACCAAACCATAACGTGCCACGCCTTGCGGAAATACGTCAGCAACGTGGTGCACGACGGGTAAAGACGAGAGTGAATGTACATCCATAACTGAGGTAACCATGCCCCTGTCGGAAATCGCAAATTAACTTGACTGTGGAAAATGTAAACAAATAAGTTGTATGCATATTAATTTTGATTTTACCCAGATTGACCGAATTGTGATGTTGCAATTGTATACTCAAAACTTGCCCGAACTCTGGAATAAAAATCACAGGCATGTAACTCAGGCGGTGGGATTCGAACCCACTACACTTGCAATTCTAGACCAGTGTCTTGCATTAATAAATTAATGTTTACTATTTAACTAAAGTTGTATATGCAGTTGAGCAATGTATGGGTTTCTAATGTGTATGGGAGCACCATAGGGCTGAGGTTTGAAACTTCAACTGTTGCTTTCGTCAGCCATTTTGTAAAGGCTCGAAAGAGTCTTGTGGCAGCTTATCTGGCACATGGTTTGGTTGCTTTATGAAAGAGCCTCTCGAAATAGCATAAAACACTTAAAATGCATTTACAAAACAACTGCTCACGCATTTTGTTTTCACAGTTTAGAAAAAAAGCACAAACTTCCTTTCAGAACTCAAACTTAAAAATTGTGTTTTTTATCCTTAACCATTTCCTGTATACAAAAAATCCTTTTAAATCACTTGCCTTTTTCTGGTTGAAAGCAATTGGAAATAAAATGCACTCGGGTGGTGGTGGGGGGGGGGGGGGTAGACACGTATATAGGGCGTTCGTTGATATTATACCGTTATGTTCCCATCATGCCGTATTTTACAGCTCTCCGTACACGACAAGATTGTTTATGTTGGGAATATAGAACAGAAGCAATAAATTATTATCCAAAGGTTTTAAGTTGAAACTTGTTATGGTCTTGCACTGACCATAGGATGCACCTTTTTCGCGGCATAATATGGGGGAAAGTTGTACACGCGGCCATTGAGAGAAGGAGAGACGATTTGAGATTAAGCTAATCTCCTATATGAGATTTACCTTTATTGATCTGATGAAGCAATGAGCATCATTTACTGCTAATCTGGATCTACTCAGCGATAAAGTCTTCCCTCGATGATCCAGTTGGGATCCACTTCTTTTCTGCTCCCATTTGATGGAGTGCCTCCTGGATCCAGTCTTAGGCTTCTCCACTCTAGCCTTGTCAGGCGTCTTGTTCTGTCTTGTATCATCTTCCACGCTGAGATTGTCACATGTTGAATGCTGAGACGTTACCCTGCTAGTCTCCTCTCGAGGTGTCTCGATGGTGATTTCAAACTTGTTAGTGTTTTGAGTGTGAATCTTCTCGGTGGTCATGATTCCTGAACCAGTGTTCCCCTGTGAAGCTGATGGGTTGCTGAAAGCACCCCCATACTACAGCGTCTGAGACAATCCAGTTACAAAGTCGAATTCACTTGTGGTGATATTCCGTCTGACGTATGTTTACATGTATCGCCACGGACCCTGCTCCATGTTTATTTCTCTACCATGTGGGAACTATGGAAACACTTCTTTAATGGTTCTAAGTCACCTCTCTGATTTATGCTGTTACTTTCAACTGGCGAGTTTTCACCCCCGCATCGAGGCATGATGATAGGGCGAGTTTCGATCGCTAACATTTTTCATCAAAAGTTACTCTATCATCACGGATGCGTTCTCGGTTTGCAGAGCGTGGCGTCGGCGATGACTGATGGGGGTGATGACGATGATGATGACACCCTCGATATTTCTTACTTCATCCTGCTGCTCTCTCATCTTCCTCGGTCTTTAAGTACAGGTACAGCTTCATCAAGTGAAGTCAAGATTCCCCACAGATGACGATTTGTCTCCTACTATAAAAGATCCCTTGACAGGATTGCAAAGTCCAAAGGCATCAACTCATTTATTTCCCTTTCCTTGATTGCATTCCTGAATGATGTATAAATTGTATAGCTCTCATCTAAAATAATGAACCTCTCTCAATCCCCCCTCATAAAAAAGACCACGTGTTGATATCTGGTTAGTGTTCATTTTATATTGGGGAGGATTTGATGGAGAGCCTAACGACTGGTTGTTTATTTGAAAAGGGCTTAAAAAATGCGCTGCTCAATTTTAAGGGAAGTTTTGATTAAAGAATGCGTTTGCGATATCAACTGTGGGTATAGACTTTCCACGAGTAACGTTTCGTGTGCTGCTGCTGGACACAAATGGATTAGCAGACCTCCATCGGTCTTTGGCAACACGCTTAGCGAAGACCGAAATAAATTAATGATTATAATATGTAACACCTTGTTTTGACCTGGTTCCCTGTTCACCATAATGGTTGGCCCGGATTACGGGTACCAGGGGGCCTGACCAATAACTGGGTCAGACTAACTGGGAAATTTGTGTAAAAAAAAAAAAAAAAAAAAATGGTTTTCTACTCCGATTCAGCACTAGTTTGGCCCATTTTTGTGTTATTTTGACATGATTACTGGTCATACTGATCCATAAATCGTTAAGGACCCCACGAAAGCCGGGTCAATTTTGAACCGGATTTAGAGTTTGCACTCCCTGGTAAAAAAAAAAACGTGTTCCAAGTCTGATGATATACTTCACGTAGACAACAAATGTGCTTGCCTTCATGCCCCCTTGAAATGCTCCAGTAGAAATTAAAATTTTCATGATAGGATGCTCTTTACCCAGGAGAAAATGCATTGGTGCCCTTGCCCTTTCAAATAACGAAGCATACAAGCCTTTTGTAACTAGTTGATTAATATTTCTTTCTACTACAGCCATCAACAATTCAGTCCAACAAAAACACTGCCCCTTTAACTTGGACTCATCTCGATAAAGATAGACCACTATAGAGCTTACTACATACGGCTTGACAAATTAGTATCAAACAAAGAAATGTGATTAATCATAACGGAAAGCGACCTGCCTTCAATACATGTGGTATGTTGTATATGCTGCAGTATGCGACAACATCATTTTACCGAATCTGTAATTAGACATTAAACTTGGCAATTACTGTAATTATGTTCTATTTTTACTGGTCGTATTTTGTGAGGAAATCTATTGGCTTTGATAGACCCAATAGGATGGTTACTATGACAGCGTAACATACAGTGGGCCCAGATATGGCGGGAGATTCTGTCCTTCTGGAGATGTTGGAGCCCCCCCCCCCCCCCCCCCCCATAGTGGTCACGAACTATTTCTGATGGCGCCCTCTTTTGAATCAAAATCGGGGACAGATTTCTATGGAACACTGCAATTTTCCTGTCTGTGATCAGGATGTTTTACAGAATTGCTGAACATTTGGCCCTTAAACTTGAATACAATGGAAGAATGTAAGGACCTTTACAAAAATGTCATAAGGCCGCCGCTCTGTTTTCTCCCGCAACCCTCCGAGTCTGTCGATAATTAGCGCCCTCTACCGGCGACTTAACTAGGCCGGGTTCAGCGGGTGATATGTGAACGTCTGAAGTCATTTATCCTTGCGGATAAAGACAGGGGCCCAGTCTAGGCGGGTAGTAGAATGTGAACATCTGACACCAGAAACCTAACGGTAGAAAGAGACCCACCTTTCGACCTATTTCTTTGGGATGACTATTATTATAGTCTAATGTCTAATTTTCAACTTATCAAAATTGACAGTAACAATCAACTTTCGAGTAATTTTGCAACTAAATATAGAAACCACGTGGTGTCTACCCTGAATATCTGACGACGGGGCTCGTAATTTACGCCAGAGATCTGCCTTGAGCTACGTCATTCCCCGTCCATAATCACCTTTCACCTACACGTATGCATAGGTCTGCCACACCAAAACAGGATTCATTAGATGCCAGCAGGAGATTGGTCAAGGGTTGTGAACTCTGACATGATGCACATTAAATCAATATATACCTTTCCATCCAAAAGGCAATCGGGAAACCATGCGTATGATCAATGCATTTGATGGGAATGTCCACGCCTACAAAGTAGATGTAACCAATGCAGAAGAGGTGTACGAAACCGCCAAGAGTGTCAGCCGGGAGGTTGGTGACGTCACCGTTCTGGTAAACAACGCCGGTGTGCTAAACGGCAAGCGCTTTATGGATTGTTCAGATGACATGATACGTAGGACGATGGATGTCAATGTGATGTCACACTTCTGGGTGAGTATAGAAACAAGTGGACCTTTAATATAATGGGATACTTTGGAACGCTAGGTGGCAGTAGACTTATCTTACATAATGGGTGCGTTCGATTAGATTCCCTGGGTCTTCCCCGTGGTGCTTACTCGGTGAGCCTCTGACAAGAGCTAAACGAACGATCACTCACCGCTCTCGTAGTGACGTCGTTTACCTGGGGCCGGCCCCCAAGTGACCCACTCCACAAGCAGGGCACTGGGGGCTGACCCGGGTGAGCCCCTGGAATTACGTCAAAGCTACTCGAACGCATCGGGGGAGACCGGGGTCGAACTCGGTACGTGCACGTTAGGCATTGAATGAGGTGCATGATGGTCTAGCTAGCGATCAAGTTTGATCGCAATCATAGAGTTATATATAAGAACTAGAGGGCGCACTGGTGATGCTTCTTGCACAAACGCGACGGGACCGCAAGATGACAAGCGCGCCATTCTGTACGCACATTGAATATGGAATACACGTTTTAGTTTTTTTGTATTGAACGCTCACACGATGCTGTTTGTTCAACTTACAAAATGGCCGCACAAACACACGCTGTGAGATGGCTGTTTTGCATTTTGTCAACTTAGAAAATGGCCGCCTGCGCGCATACCGGGCGCGTACATTGGCCAGTGCGCACTCTAGTTCTTATATATAACTCTATTATGATCGCAATCTAGACCAGCATCTCATTCTACATTTAGCGCTTGCGCAATGGGTATTTGCGAAATGGTTTATCATTTTACGTAGTTCTAAACATGCGCATATGTCGAGAACAATGGATTTACCTGATAAGGTAAGTCTGCTGCCATCTAGCGCCCCAAAAAACTCCAATTGGTGTATATTGTATAGAGAAGTTCAATCCAATTGGGTTCAGAGAGCCTTGGTTGTTGCCTCCGTCCACAACCTGATATATTTTTCCTGTTCGTCCAATTCGTTCTGAAACAAAAAAAAGCACAAAAAACATAACTTGTAAAATGCATTTATACGTGATAACACAAACAAACACATATAAGTTCACGTAGTCTTCAGCAAAAGTTTTTTTTTTCCAATTTGGACACGCACAGTCAATTTTTATTTGTGGATCAAAAACTGAAATGTACATATTCGGACACTCGTTAAATGATATTTGTTCTTGATCTAACAGACGTCAAAGTCATTTCTGCCAGCAATGAAAGCCCAAAACAAGGGTCACATTCTGACCATAGCTAGCATGGCCGGCCACTTCCCCGCCAACTACATGGTAGACTATTCCACCAGTAAGTTTGGCGCCGTAGGACTACATTCATCGTTGAGATTGGAGCTTCTATTAGAAGGATATGACGGTATTGACATGACGGTGGTTTGCCCGGGACCAGTCAGCACCGGTTTGCTCGAGGGAGCCAAGTGCATGTAAGTGAGACACAATAGGAGACGCTAGGTGGCAACAGACTTACTAAGTACATTTCCGTTGTGTACGTAGTGTGAGCATGCGCACACTGCCGAGAACAATGGATTTGTTGAACTTGTTAGTCTGCTGCCACCCAGCAGAAGCCGATATAATCTTTCCCGAAGCTGCAGCCAATCTGACCAAGAGCGACGAAATTTAGGGCATAAAGGCAAGTTATAAAGAATGTGACATCACCTGGAGTCAGAAAAGAGCACTTGTGGCGAAGGTGGGATTGCATCACATCAATTTTGTATGACACAAATAAAATAATGTTTATACGCGCTCAATATCATATCTATATTGATTAAACAAAGTACTTATATCAAATGATTTTTAGCAAATATCGGTGTTGTTGTTTTTTGTACCAGTTTTAAATGAAAGTTCTGGACACACAAAGGTTGATGAACTGTGTTTACCAGACACATTTTTTTCAGAACATTTATTTGGCTCGTCTATTTTGCTATTGTTGCAGTTTCATGACTCCGGAGTATGTAGTCTCCAAGATCATGGATGCCTTCCTCATCAACGAGAAAATGCTCTTCTTGCCAGCCGGAAAGTCTTTCAGAAAACTGCTTATGAAATTGTGAGTAACTTTCGGAAGTAATGATATTGTTCAATTTAAGCAGGTATTGCATTGGGTGTGTTTTATTTTTGTTTTGGATAGTTTCAAAGTATGTGATTTTATACTTTACGCCCAAGCTGTGCACATCCGCTCAAATTATTCAGTGGTCGTGTTCTTTTTTACATTGAAAACAACGACCAATGATTTTTGTTTTGTCAGGAATCTGTACACGTATACATAGATTATCGCTTTCGATTGTGGCAATCAAAAAAATGCATCAGTTTGACGATTCAAATAGCTTTCCTTGACTTTTACATGATCATGAACTTTGCTATACTATTTGGAAGGCGCTCAATTATTTGGTTGTGATATGTGCATTGAGATATATTATTTTTACAATTTTGTTTTATCTCCCGCCTCGCCCGCGGACCTTTTGGTTCACCAAAGTGTAATTAGTATGTGTCTCATTGCAAATGCATGTCTTTAGGGACCATTGCCTATAAGCTCTGCTTCTAAAACGGATCCCTCTGACGTATATCATATTTATTTTCATCTTGATATATATTTACTGTAGTGTATTCTTTAAACTGATCGCTCTTGAGTGATAATGTATTTTACTTGTTGATATTTTGGAAAATCAAATGAACCTTGACCCTTGTGAATTCAAATTTCCAGCTTGATACCTGAGAAGGTTGGTCTGATGATACAGCGTACCCCTGGAATGTATACAAATATGGAACATTTCACCGGCAGACAAAAGGACAACTAAAATACAGAGGAACTTATACGAAACCCCCTGGAGGATTGGATCTACAGTTCATGTTTATTTCTTAATTTGCAGTGATTTACCTGTTGTTTAATTGAATGACTTCTAGATCAGAGTTGATCTAGGCTGGGTTACAAGTCTGTGGTATTTTTTTTTCTTCAAAGCTTCCCTTAACATATTACTGGTGTTGAATAGTTTTTGAGAAATGGACAGCTGGGACAGAGGCCTTGCACTTTCGTGTTGTACTATATCTGCGTACAGCACAGTGGAAGATACATAAGGGCTATGTATTATCATTGGTAACAAAAACCCATAGCTTTACTCCTACCAGCAAATATTGATGATTTGATTTAAAGGCAGTGGACACGATTGGTAATTGTCAAAGACTAGCCTTCACAGTTGGTGTATCTCATCGTATGCATAAAATAACAAACCTGTGAAAATTTGAGCTCAATCGGTCATAGAAGTTGCGAGATACAAATAAAAGAAAAATAACCCTTGTCACACGAAGTTGTGTGCGTTTAGATGGTTGATTTCGAGACCTCAAGTTCTAAATAATAATATGAGGTCTCGAAATCAAATTCGTGGAAAATTATTTCTTTCTCGAAAACTATGGCACTTCGGAGGGAGCCGTTTCTCACAATGTTTGATACTATCAACCTCTCCTCATTACTCGTTACTAAATAAGGTTTTATGCCAATAACTATTTTGAGTAATTACTAACAGTGTCCACTGCCTTTAAGAGGCCGAGTGAAGTGTTTATTGTACTACATGTAATTGGTTTTGTTGGTGAAAATAAACACCCGCTCTTGGTTAAGCTTGGAAAGTTTAGCTTGAAAAGTTTATTGTGTATGTTTAATCATAGCTGTTGTCTATTCCAAGGTTGTTGATTATGCTTAAAGGGAGCTAGTAAATCAAGCAAAAGTGTCTGACAAAGGTCCCGTGGAGGTTGAAGAAGACGTGGGCTTGACTCTGTTGTGTTTCTGTAGAACAGTCAGATAACTAAAGTGTATAATACAGGGGCTTAAAGCCATTGGACCCTTTCGGTAAACAGTGTTGTCCAAGGCCCACACTTTGTGTACCACAACTTCTATATCAAATAACAAACCTGTGAAAATTTAGGCTCAATCGGTCATCGGAGTCGGGAGAAAACAACGGAAAAACCCACCCTTGTTTCCGTGCGTTTCGCCATGTCATGACATGTGTTTCAAATAAATCCGTAATTCTCGTTAACGAGAATTTATATTGTTTTGCTGTTTTCTCAAAAAGTAAAGCATTTCATGGAATAATATTTCAAGAGAAGTCTTTCACCATTGCCTTCTGTAAACCCTGTAAGTTATTTGTAAATCTGTGAACTTTTTTTTGTTCTGTACCGAAAGGGTCCAATGGCTTTAATACACATTGATGTTAGGGTCAAACAAATAACATTATTCACAAAACTGTAAACAGGTGCGCCATTTTTATTCATTTCAGAGTCTATTGTGAGAAATGAAGCAAAGGTCATTAGTTGGTAGAGTGTCAGTATGCAAAAAACATTATCCCTTTACGGTGCGGAAACCACAAGGGTGCATAGTTCAAGTACAACACTGTATGTCTCGTTGAAACTCTTGCGTTGTGGGGATTGCAGATTGTCAATGAATATTAGTATAGGCCGACACGGTCAGTCAAGTTTTAGTACATTACGGGCCGTTAAAAAGCTGTAATACATTTCTAACTACCCGTCTAGAGCGTCTAGACCGATGACTTTCCGTTTTGAAAGGTTGCAGGTTTCGTTTTATTAGGTAAGTAATGTTTTGTTTTGGACCGGAATGTTCTGATTTTATCATTTTACAAATTTAGTAAGTGAATTTAAAGTATGAAGAATCTAGTGTTGATGAGGATACACATTAGTATACAAAGATTGATGATCGCAAAGAAGAACCACATCAAAAACAATTGTTTTGAAATCATAGAGGTTAGAAGTATGCTAAATGGTGTTTGAAGCTTTGCATGGTATGGAGCATAGAGTAACTATAACATAGACTTGCGGGTACGTGAAAAATGTGTTTTGAGGGGATGATGGCTCTGCAAAGAGCCAGTTTGGTATCAACGTTTCGAACAGTACACTCTGCTCGTCTTCAGGAGAAGTATGCTGTTTAAAGGTGTAGACAAAAGTATTTTGAAGGCTCCCCGAGTGTGGCCTTTGCAATGTTTCGAATCACTGGAAATGTTGCGTCTTTTTGTACAATCCTGTATTTTGTTTGCCCTTGGTAGAGACCCCTATCTAGAGTTCAATTACAACAATGGGTATTATCTCTGCCATCACTGCTTTGTTCCTCGTCTTCTGGTACTGCACGGAGGCTGTTGTGAGAGCCTGCATCCCGTGGGGATGGAGGAAACGCAAGGATATCACCGGGGAGATCGTGCTGATCACCGGCGCTGGGAGTGGCATGGGACGCCTCATGGCGGTCGAGTTCGCTAAACGTAATGCCGTGGTGGTGTTATGGGATATCAACGAGCCAGGTAGGGTTTTAAGGATGGCGGCCATTTTGTTTTACGTCCATATGAGTTCGCTATTACTTAATACTTGTTCTCAATGGGACTGTATGCTAAACCTCCCTCCCCTTAACCCAGGCCTGTTAGCCAAAACTTCAAATTATTTCTTTGGATTAATTTCAGTAATAATAATTCTGCTGCCCTCACACATCCTGAGCTCATTCGTTTTCATAAATGCGTCCGTCAACCGTTGGCACAAAAAAGGCTGTGGATTGTGTACAATAAATTAACTTGCTTCAAGAACTTATAAAAGAACAACACGAAATGAAAACCGTCAAAACACATTATTACTTTAAGTTAAATAAATATTCACAATTTGTATTTACCTTTCCACCATCCCAAAGGCAACCGGGAGACCATGCGCATGATTAAGGCATTTGATGGGAATGTCCTCGCCTACAAAGTAGATGTAACCAATGCAGAAGAGGTGTACGAAACAGCCAATGAGGTCAAACAGGAGGTTGGTGACGTCACCGTTCTGGTCAATAACGCCGGTGTTGTGACCGGCAAGCGGCTCATGAATTGTTCAGATGACATGATACGCAAGACGATGGATGTCAATGTGACGTCACACTTCTGGGTGAGTGTATACAAAATATTAGAGTTACATTGTTATATGGACAAGTGTTTCCCGGTTGGAGTTTTTGGAACGCTAGGTGGCAGCAGGATTTCCAGGTTAACTTAACATAGTTCTGCGCATGTGCATAATAAATGTCACTGATCACTATTTTGTATACCCGCTATGTGCATTCAAGGGCTTGGGCTCACAAAAAGGCCAATCCGCTATCAAGTCTTACAATACAGATCAGTTATCTGCATGCGCACATTTCCAGGAGCAATGGATTCACCTGGTAAGTCTGCTGCCACCTAGTGGCGCCAAAAAACTCATAATTTATGATTGGTCATATAGTTCCCTTGCTTGTACCTTATTCTAAAACAACGAAAAACAAATGAAGAAAGCACTTCCAATCTATTTCGGGCCGGTGTTTTCCATGGAAATCTGTCCGCCGGAGATTCCGTGTCCCCCATATCGGAAATATTGGAAGGAGGATGATTCAAAAGAGGGCGCTATCAGAAGAAGTTTGGACACTATTTACCGTATGGAGGGACAGAATATCCAGGGGACAGAATCTCCTGCCGAGTCGGTATTGATTGAAAATGAATAATATTATTTCTTCCTACAGACGCTGAAGTCGTTTCTGCCCGCAATGAAAGCCAAAAATAAGGGCCACATTATAACCATAGCTAGCCTTGCCGGCCAGTTCCCCGCAACTTACATGGTGGATTATTGTGCCAGTAAGTTCGGCGCCGTAGGACTACACTCTTCGCTGAGAATGGAGCTTCAAGTGGAAGGATATGACGGTATTGGTATGTTGCTGGTTTGCCCAGGACCAGTCAGCACCGGCATGTTCAAGGGAGCAAAGTTCACGTAAGTTAGTCCTCCATTATGTCGCGTCATTTCCCCCTGGCCCTATCAGTAAGCTCGGGCTTCGTCCAAGGGAGCTACTTAGCTTACAGCTAAATGTCTTAAATACACTATCGGGCCTTTGGCAAATCTCTGATCCGGCGAGCATCAGGCGCAAGTGTCATCAAGCCTGATCATGAAACTTGCTAAGTCCAGACAAATTTTGCATATTTTAAACTGGTTGGCAACCAAGATGCCATAAAACTAACATTGGTAATCGGTGCACCACTCTTATTTTGCTTAGCAATATTACTTGCTGTGCAATGTTATCATGTAAATTACCCTGACCTTTACATTATTACTATTATTGTTTATTTATCTGTTTTTAAATTCTATGGGCCCAATTTCATAGAGCTTTTAAAAACTATAGCTACGCACAAACAAATTAATTATGCTTATCAGAAAACGTTACTGGCTGAAAAACACGTTTAACATCTATGAGTATAGGCTGCTTTTTATTGTTCTAACACATATTTTAAAAGCAGCTATATGAAATTGGTTCAAGTTCAGTCCCCCCCCCCTGCAAAAAATGAAAAAGTAAATACATCAAGTTT